>NW_027469351.1:0-193568 GCF_051020765.1 Lasioglossum baleicum
CAGGCTAGTCGAGTAAAAAACACGAGCGGAGAAGGATGCATCCCGCCAGGCTAGTCCGAGTAAAAAACACGTGCGAGAGGATGCATCCCGCAGGCTAGTCGAGTAAAAAACACGTGCAAGAGGATGCTTCCCGCAGGCTAGTCGAGTAAAAACACGTGCGAGAGGAAGCATCCCGCAGGCTAGTCGAGTAAAAACACGTGCGAGAGAATGCTTCCCGCAGGCTAGTCGAGTAAAAACACGTGCAAGAGGATGCTTCCCGCAGGCTAGTCGAGTAAAAACACGTGCGAGAGGATGCATCCCGCAGGCTAGTCGAGCAAAAACACGTGCGAGAGGATGCATCCCGCAGGCTAGTCGAGTAAAAACACGTGCGAGAGGATGCATCCCGCAGGCTAGTCGAGTAAAAAACACGTGGCGAGAGGATGCATCCCGCAGGCTAGTCGAGTAAAAACACGTGCGAGAGGATGCATCCCGCAGGCTAGTCCGAGTAAAAAACACGTGCGAGAGGATTGCACCCCGCAGGCTAGTCGAGCAAAAAACACGTGCGAGAGGATGCATCCCGCAGGCTAGTCGAGTAAAAAACACGTGCGAGAAGATGCATCCCGCAGGCTAGTCGAGCCACAAACACGTGCGAGAGGATGCATCCCGCAGGCTAGTCGAGCAAAAACCACGTGCGAGAGGATGCATCCCGCAGGCTAGTCGAGTAAAAAACACGTGCGAAAGGATGCATCCCGCAGGCTAGTCGAGCACAAACACGTGCGAGGTTTTTGTGGGATGCGCATGCGCAGGTTTTTGTGGGATGCGCATGCGCAGATTTTCTTGGGATGCGCATGCGCAGGTTTTTTTGGGATGCGCATGGCTAGTCGAGCAAAAACACGTGCGAGAGGATGCATCCCGCAGGCTAGTCGAGTAAAAAACACTTGCGAGGTTTCGTGGGATGCGCATGCGCAGGTTTCGTGGGATGCGCATGCGCAGGTCTTGTGGGATGCGCATGCGCAGATTTCTTGGGATGCGCATGCGCAGGTTTTTTGGGATGGCGCATGGCTAGTCGAGCAAATACCACGTGCGAGAGGATGCTTCCCGCAGGCTAGTCGAGTAAAAACACGTGCGAGAGGATGCATCCTGCAGGCTAGTCGAGTAAAAACACGAGAGAGAGGATGCATCCCGCAGGCTAGTCCGAGTAAAAACACGTGCGAGAGGATGCATCCCGCAGGCTAGTCGAGTAAAAACACGTGCAAGAGGATGCTTCCCGCAGGCTAGTCGAGTAAAAAACACGTGCGAGAGGATGCATCCCGCAGGCTAGTCCGAGTAAAAACACTTGCGAGGTTTCGTGGGATTGCGCATGCGCAGGTTTCGTGGGATGCGGCATGCGCAGGTTTTGTGGGATGCGCATGCGCAGATTTCTTGGGATGCGCATGCGCAGGTTTTTTGGGATGCGCATGGCTAGTCGAGCAAATACACGTGCTGAGAGGATGCATCCCGCAGGCTAGTCGAGTAAAAAACACGTGCGAGAGGAATGCATCCTGCAGGCTAGTCGAGTAAAAACACGAGCGAGAGGATGCATCCCGCAGGCTAGTCGAGTAAAAAACACGTGCGAGAGGATGCATCCCGCAGGCTAGTCGAGTAAAAAACACGTGCAAGAGGATGCTTCCCGCAGGCTAGTCGAGTAAAAAACACGTGCGAGAGGAAGCATCCCGCAGGCTAGTCGAGTAAAAACACGTGCGAGAGAATGCTTCCCGCAGGCTAGTCGAGTAAAAAACACGTGCGAGAGGATGCATCCCGCATGCTAGTCGAGTAAAAACACGTGCAAGAGGATGCTTCCCGCAGGCTAGTCCGAGCAAAAAACACGTGCGAGAGGATGCATCCCGCAGGCTAGTCGAGCAAAAAACACGTGCGAGAGGATGCATCCCGCAGGCTAGTCGAGCAAAAACACGTGCGAGAGGATGCATCCCGCAGGCTAGTCGAGCAAAAACACGTGCGAGAGGATGCATCCCGCAGGCTAGTCGAGCAAAAACACGTGCGAGAGGATGCATCCCGCAGTCTAGTCGAGCAAAAACACGTGCGAGAGGATGCATCCCGCAGGCTAGTCGAGTAAAAACACGAGCGAGAGGAATGCATCCCGCAGGCTTGTCCGAGTAAAAAACACGTGCGAGGAGGATGCATCCCGCAGGCTAGTCGAGTAAAAACACGTGCAAGAGGATGCTTCCCGCAGGCTAGTCGAGTAAAAAACACGTGCGAGAGGATGCATCCCGCAGGCTAGTCGAGTAAAAACACGTGCGAGAGGATGCTTCCCGCAGGCTAGTCGAGTAAAAACACGTGCGAAAGGATGCATCCCGCAGGCTAGTCGAGCACAAACACGTGCGAGGTTTTGTGGGATGCGCATGCGCAGATTTTTTGGGATGCCGCATGCGCAGGTTTTTTTGGGATGCGCATGGCTAGGTCAAGCAAAAACACGTGCGAGAGGATGCATCCCGCAGGGTAGTCGAGTAAAAACACGTGCGAGAGGATGCATCCCGCAGGCTAGTCGAGTAAAAACACGTGCGAGAGGATGCATCCCGCAGGCTAGTGGAGTAAAAAACACGTGCGAGAGGATGCATCCCGCAGGCTAGTCGAATAAAAACACGTGCGAGACGATGCATCCCGCAGCCTAGACGAGTAAAAACACGTGCGAGAGGATGCATCCCGCAGGCTAGTCGAGTAAAAACACGTGCGAGAGGATGCATCCCGCAGGCTAGTCGAGTAAAAACACGTGCAAGAGGATGCATCCCCGCAGGCTAGTCGAGTAAAAACACGTGCGAGTGGATGCACCCCGCAGGCTAGTCGAGCAAAAACACGTGCGAGAGGATGCATCCCGCAGGCTAGTCCGAGTAAAAAACACGTGCGAGAAGATGCATCCCGCAGGCTAGTCGAGCACAAAACACGTGCGAGAGGATGCATCCCGCAGGCTAGTCGAGCAAAAACACGTGCGAGAGGATGCATCCCGCAGGCTAGTCGAGTAAAAAACACGTGCGAAAGGATGCATCCCGCAGGCTAGTCGAGCACAAACACGTGCGAGGTTTTGTGGGATGCGCATGCGCAGGTTTTGTGGGATGCGCATACGCAGATTTCTTGGGATGCGCATGCGCAGGGTTTTTTTGGGATGCGCATGGCTAGTCGAGCAAAAAACACGTGCGAGAGGATGCATCCCGCAGGCTAGTCGAGTAAAAAACACTTGCAAGGTTTCGTGGGATGCGCATGCGCAGGTTTTCGTGGGATGCGCATGCGCAGGTTTTGTGGGATGCGCATGCGCAGATTTCTTGGGATGCGCATGCGCAGGTTTTTTGGGATGCGCATGGCTAGTCGAGCAAATACACGTGCGAGAGGATGCATCCCGCAGGCTAGTCGAGTAAAAAACACGTGCGAGAGGATGCATCCTGCAGGCTAGTCCGAGTAAAAACACGAGCGAGAGGATGCATCCCGCAGCCTAGTCGAGTAAAAAAACACGTGCGAGAGGATGCATCCCGCAGGGCTAGTCGAGTAAAAACGCGTGCGAGAGGAATGCATCCCGCAGGCTAGTCGAGTAAAAACACGTGCGAGAGGATGCATCCCGCAGGCTAGTCGAGTAAAAACACGTGCGAGAGGATGCATCCCGCAGGCTAGTGGAGTTAAAAAACACGTGCGAGAGGATGCATCCCGCAGGCTAGTCGAATAAAAAAAAACGTGCGAGACGATGCCATCCCGCAGCCTAGACGAGTAAAAAACACGTGCGAGAGGATGCCATCCCGCAGGCTAGTCGAGTAGAAACACGTGCAAGAGGATGCTTCCCGCAGGCTAGTCGAGTAAAAACACGTGCGTGAGGATGCATCCCGCAGGCTAGTCCGAGTAAAAACACGTGCGAGAGGATGCTTCCCGCAGGCTAGTCGAGTAAAAACACGTGCGAGAGGATGCATCCCGCATGCTAGTCGAGTAAAAACACGTGCAAGAGGATGCTTCCCGCAGGCTAGTCGAGTAAAAACACGTGCGAGAGGATGCATCCCGCAGGCTAGTCCGAGCAAAAACACGTGCGAGGAGGATGCATCCCGCAGGCTAGTCGAGCAAAAAACACGTGCGAGAGGATGCATCCCGCAGGCTAGTCGAGTAAAAAACACGTGCGAGAGGATGCATCCTGCAGGCTAGTCGAGTAAAAAACACGTGCGAGAGGATGCATCCCGCAGGCTAGTCGAGTAAAAACACGTGCGAGAGGATGCATCCCGCAGGCTAGTCCGAGTAAAAACACTTGCGAGGTTTCGTGGGATGCGCATGCGCAGGTTTTCGTGGGATGCGCATGCGCAGGTTTTGTGGGATGCGCATGCGCAGATTTCTTGGGATGCGCATGCGCAGGTTTTTTTGGGATGCGCATGGCTAGTCGAGCAAATACACGTGCGAGAGGATGCATCCCGCAGGCTAGTCGAGTAAAAAACCACGTGCGAGAGAGGATGCATCCTGCAGGCTAGTCGAGTAAAAAACACGAGCGAGAGGATGCATCCCGCAGGCTAGTCGAGTAAAAACACGTGCGAGAGGATGCATCCCGCAGGCTAGTCGAGTAAAAAACACGTTGCAAGAGGATGCTTCCCGCAGGCTAGTCGAGTAAAAAACACGTGCGAGAGGATGCATCCCGCAGGCTAGTCGAGTAAAAAACACGTGCGAGAGGATGCATCCCGCAGGCTAGTCGAGTAAAAACACGTGCGAGAGGATGCATCCCCGCAGGCTAGTCGAGTAAAAAACACGTGCGAGAGGATGCATCCCGCAGGCTAGTGGAGTAAAAACACGTGCGAGAGGATGCATCCCGCAGGCTAGTCGAATAAAAACACGTGCGAGGACGATGCATCCCGCAGCCTAGACGAGTAAAAAACACGTGCGAGAGGATGCATCCCGCAGGCTAGTCGAGTAGAAACACGTGCAAGAGGATGCTTCCCGCAGGCTAGTCGAGTAAAAACACGTGCGTGAGGATGCATCCCGCAGGCTAGTCGAGTAAAAACACGTGCGGGAGGATGCTTCCCGCAGGCTAGTCGAGTAAAAACACGTGCGAGAGGATGCATCCCGCATGCTAGTCGAGTAAAAACACGTGCAAGAGGATGCTTCCCGCAGGCTAGTCGAGTAAAAACACGTGCGAGAGGATGCATCCCGCAGGCTAGTCGAGCAAAAACACGTGCGAGAGGATGCATCCCGCAGGCTAGTCGAGCAAAAACACGTGCGAGAGGATGCATCCTGCAGGCTAGTCGAGTAAAAACACGTGCGAGAGGATGCATCCTGCAGGCTAGTCGAGTAAAAACACGTGCGAGAGGATGCACCCCGCAGGCTAGTCGAGCAAAAACACGTGCGAGAGGATGCATCCCGCAGGCTAGTCGAGTAAAAACACGTGCGAGAAGATGCATCCCGCAGGCTAGTCGAGCACAAACACGTGCGAGAGGATGCATCCCGCAGGCTAGTCGAGCAAAAACACGTGCGAGAGGATGCATCCCGCAGGCTAGTCGAGTAAAAACACGTGCGAAAGGATGCATCCCGCAGGCTAGTCGAGCACAAACACGTGCGAGGTTTTGTGGGATGCGCATGCGCAGGTTTTGTGGGATGCGCATGCGCAGATTTCTTGGGATGCGCATGCGCAGGTTTTTTGGGATGCGCATGGCTAGTCGAGCAAAAACACGTGCGAGAGGATGCATCCCGCAGGCTAGTCGAGTAAAAACACTTGCGAGGTTTCGTGGGATGCGCATGCGCAGGTTTCGTGGGATGCGCATGCGCAGGTTTTGTGGGATGCGCATGCGCAGATTTCTTGGGATGCGCATGCGCAGGTTTTTTGGGATGCGCATGGCTAGTCGAGCAAATACACGTGCGAGAGGATGCATCCCGCAGGCTAGTCGAGTAAAAACACGTGCGAGAGGATGCATCCTGCAGGCTAGTCGAGTAAAAACACGAGCGAGAGGATGCATCCCGCAGGCTAGTCGAGTAAAAACACGTGCGAGAGGATGCATCCCGCAGGCTAGTCGAGTAAAAACACGTGCAAGAGGATGCTTCCCGCAGGCTAGTCGAGTAAAAACACGTGCGAGAGGATGCATCCCGCAGGCTAGTCGAGCACAAACACGTGCGAGAGGATGCATCCCGCAGGCTAGTCGAGCAAAAACACGTGCGAGAGGATGCATCCCGCAGGCTAGTCGAGTAAAAACACGTGCGAGACGATGCATCCCGCAGCCTAGTCGAGTAAAAACACGTGCGAGAGGATGCATCCCGCAGGCTAGTCGAGTAAAAACGCGTGCGAGAGGATGCATCCCGCAGGCTAGTCGAGTAAAAACACGTGCGAGAGGATGCATCCCGCAGGCTAGTGGAGTAAAAACACGTGCGAGAGGATGCATCCCGCAGGCTAGTCGAATAAAAACACGTGCGAGACGATGCATCCCGCAGCCTAGACGAGTAAAAACACGTGCGAGAGGATGCATCCCGCAGGCTAGTCGAGTAGAAACACGTGCAAGAGGATGCTTCCCGCAGGCTAGTCGAGTAAAAACACGTGCGTGAGGATGCATCCCGCAGGCTAGTCGAGTAAAAACACGTGCGAGAGGATGCTTCCCGCAGGCTAGTCGAGTAAAAACACGTGCGAGAGGATGCATCCCGCATGCTAGTCGAGTAAAAACACGTGCAAGAGGATGCTTCCCGCAGGCTAGTCGAGTAAAAACACGTGCGAGAGGATGCATCCCGCAGGCTAGTCGAGCAAAAACACGTGCGAGAGGATGCATCCCGCAGGCTAGTCGAGCAAAAACACGTGCGAGAGGATGCAACCCGCAGGCTAGTCGAGTAAAAACACGTGCGAGAGGATGCATCCTGCAGGCTAGTCGAGTAAAAACACGTGCGAGAGGATGCATCCCGCAGGCTAGTCGAATAAAAACACGTGCGAGACGATGCATCCCGCAGCCTAGACGAGTAAAAACACGTGCGAGAGGATGCATCCCGCAGGCTAGTGGAGTAAAAACACGTGCGAGAGGATGCATCCCGCAGGCTAGTCGAATAAAAACACGTGCGAGACGATGCATCCCGCAGCCTAGACGAGTAAAAACACGTGCGAGAGGATGCATCCCGCAGGCTAGTCGAGTAAAAACACGTGCGAGAGGATGCATCCCGCAGGCTAGTCGAGTAAAAACACGTGCGAGAGGATGCATCCCGCAGGCTAGTCGAGTAAAAACACGTGCGAGAGGATGCACCCCGCAGGCTAGTCGAGCAAAAACACGTGCGAGAGGATGCATCCCGCAGGCTAGTCGAGTAAAAACACGTGCGAGAAGATGCATCCCGCAGGCTAGTCGAGCACAAACACGTGCGAGAGGATGCATCCCGCAGGCTAGTCGAGCAAAAACACGTGCGAGAGGATGCATCCCGCAGGCTAGTCGAGTAAAAACACGTGCGAAAGGATGCATCCCGCAGGCTAGTCGAGCACAAACACGTGCGAGGTTTTGTGGGATGCGCATGCGCAGGTTTTGTGGGATGCGCATGCGCAGATTTCTTGGGATGCGCATGCGCAGGTTTTTTGGGATGCGCATGGCTAGTCGAGCAAAAACACGTGCGAGAGGATGCATCCCGCAGGCTAGTCGAGTAAAAACAATTGCGAGGTTTCGTGGGATGCGCATGCGCAGGTTTCGTGGGATGCGCATGCGCAGGTTTTGTGGGATGCGCATGCGCAGATTTCTTGGGATGCGCATGCGCAGGTTTTTTGGGATGCGCATGGCTAGTCGAGCAAATACACGTGCGAGAGGATGCATCCCGCAGGCTAGTCGAGTAAAAACACGTGCGAGAGGATGCATCCTGCAGGCTAGTCGAGTAAAAACACGAGCGAGAGGATGCATCCCGCAGGCTAGTCGAGTAAAAACACGTGCGAGAGGATGCATCCCGCAGGCTAGTCGAGTAAAAACACGTGCAAGAGGATGCTTCCCGCAGGCTAGTCGAGTAAAAACACGTGCGAGAGGATGCATCCCGCAGGCTAGTCGAGCACAAACACGTGCGAGAGGATGCATCCCGCAGGCTAGTCGAGCAAAAACACGTGCGAGAGGATGCATCCCGCAGGCTAGTCGAGTAAAAACACGTGCGAGACGATGCATCCCGCAGCCTAGTCGAGTAAAAACACGTGCGAGAGGATGCATCCCGCAGGCTAGTCGAGTAAAAACGCGTGCGAGAGGATGCATCCCGCAGGCTAGTCGAGTAAAAACACGTGCGAGAGGATGCATCCCGCAGGCTAGTCGAGTAAAAACACGTGCGAGAGGATGCATCCCGCAGGCTAGTGGAGTAAAAACACGTGCGAGAGGATGCATCCCGCAGGCTAGTCGAATAAAAACACGTGCGAGACGATGCATCCCGCAGCCTAGACGAGTAAAAACACGTGCGAGAGGATGCATCCCGCAGGCTAGTCGAGTAGAAACACGTGCAAGAGGATGCTTCCCGCAGGCTAGTCGAGTAAAAACACGTGCGTGAGGATGCATCCCGCAGGCTAGTCGAGTAAAAACACGTGCGAGAGGATGCTTCCCGCAGGCTAGTCGAGTAAAAACACGTGCGAGAGGATGCATCCCGCATGCTAGTCGAGTAAAAACACGTGCAAGAGGATGCTTCCCGCAGGCTAGTCGAGTAAAAACACGTGCGAGAGGATGCATCCCGCAGGCTAGTCGAGCAAAAACACGTGCGAGAGGATGCATCCCGCAGGCTAGTCGAGCAAAAACACGTGCGAGAGGATGCATCCCGCAGGCTAGTCGAGTAAAAACACGTGCGAGAGGATGCATCCTGCAGGCTAGTCGAGTAAAAACACGTGCGAGAGGATGCATCCCGCAGGCTAGTCGAGTAAAAACACGTGCGAGAGGATGCATCCCGCAGGCTAGTCGAGTAAAAACACTTGCGAGGTTTCGTGGGATGCGCATGCGCAGGTTTCGTGGGATGCGCATGCGCAGGTTTTGTGGGATGCGCATGCGCAGATTTCTTGGGATGCGCATGCGCAGGTTTTTTGGGATGCGCATGGCTAGTCGAGCAAATACACGTGCGAGAGGATGCATCCCGCAGGCTAGTCGAGTAAAAACACGTGCGAGAGGATGCATCCTGCAGGCTAGTCGAGTAAAAACACGAGCGAGAGGATGCATCCCGCAGGCTAGTCGAGTAAAAACACGTGCTAGAGGATGCATCCCGCAGGGTAGTCGAGTAAAAACACGTGCAAGAGGATGCTTCCCGCAGGCTAGTCGAGTAAAAACACGTGCGAGAGGATGCATCCCGCAGGCTAGTCGAGTAAAAACACGTGCGAGAGGATGCATCCCGCAGGCTAGTCGAGTAAAAACACGTGCGAGAGGATGCATCCCGCAGGCTAGTCGAGTAAAAACACGTGCGAGAGGATGCATCCCGCAGGCTAGTGGAGTAAAAACACGTGCGAGAGGATGCATCCCGCAGGCTAGTCGAATAAAAACACGTGCGAGACGATGCATCCCGCAGCCTAGACGAGTAAAAACACGTGCGAGAGGATGCATCCCGCAGGCTAGTCGAGTAGAAACACGTGCAAGAGGATGCTTCCCGCAGGCTAGTCGAGTAAAAACACGTGCGTGAGGATGCATCCCGCAGGCTAGTCGAGTAAAAACACGTGCGAGAGGATGCTTCCCGCAGGCTAGTCGAGTAAAAACACGTGCGAGAGGATGCATCCCGCATGCTAGTCGAGTAAAAACACGTGCAAGAGGATGCTTCCCGCAGGCTAGTCGAGTAAAAACACGTGCGAGAGGATGCATCCCGCAGGCTAGTCGAGCAAAAACACGTGCGAGAGGATGCATCCCGCAGGCTAGTCGAGCAAAAACACGTGCGAGAGGATGCATCCCGCAGGCTAGTCGAGTAAAAACACGTGCGAGAGGATGCATCCTGCAGGCTAGTCGAGTAAAAACACGTGCGAGAGGATGCATCCCGCAGGCTAGTCGAGCAAAAACACGTGCGAGAGGATGCATCCCGCAGGCTAGTCGAGTAAAAACACGTGCGAGAGGATGCATCCTGCAGGCTAGTCGAGTAAAAACACGTGCGAGAGGATGCATCCCGCAGGCTAGTCGAGTAAAAACACGTGCGAGAGGATGCATCCCACAGGCTAGTCGAGTAAAAACACTTGCGAGGTTTCGTGGGATGCGCATGCGCAGGTTTCGTGGGATGCGCATGCGCAGGTTTTGTGGGATGCGCATGCGCAGATTTCTTGGGATGCGCATGCGCAGGTTTTTTGGGATGCGCATGGCTAGTCGAGCAAATACACGTGCGAGAGGATGCATCCCGCAGGCTAGTCGAGTAAAAACACGTGCGAGAGGATGCATCCTGCAGGCTAGTCGAGTAAAAACACGAGCGAGAGGATGCATCCCGCAGGCTAGTCGAGTAAAAACACGTGCGAGAGGATGCATCCCGCAGGCTAGTCGAGTAAAAACACGTGCAAGAGGATGCTACCCGCAGGCTAGTCGAGTAAAAACACGTGCGAGAGGATGCATCCCGCAGGCTAGTCGAGTAAAAACACGTGCGAGAGGATGCATCCCGCAGGCTAGTCGAGTAAAAACACGTGCGAGAGGATGCATCCCGCAGGCTAGTCGAGTAAAAACACGTGCGAGAGGATGCATCCCGCAGGCTAGTGGAGTAAAAACACGTGCGAGAGGATGCATCCCGCAGGCTAGTCGAATAAAAACACGTGCGAGACGATGCATCCCGCAGCCTAGACGAGTAAAAACACGTGCGAGAGGATGCATCCCGCAGGCTAGTCGAGTAGAAACACGTGCAAGAGGATGCTTCCCGCAGGCTAGTCGAGTAAAAACACGTGCGTGAGGATGCATCCCGCAGGCTAGTCGAGTAAAAACACGTGCGAGAGGATGCTTCCCGCAGGCTAGTCGAGTAAAAACACGTGCGAGAGGATGCATCCCGCATGCTAGTCGAGTAAAAACACGTGCAAGAGGATGCTTCCCGCAGGCTAGTCGAGTAAAAACACGTGCGAGAGGATGCATCCCGCAGGCTAGTCGAGCAAAAACACGTGCGAGAGGATGCATCCCGCAGGCTAGTCGAGCAAAAACACGTGCGAGAGGATGCATCCCGCAGGCTAGTCGAGTAAAAACACGTGCGAGAGGATGCATCCCGCAGGCTAGTCGAGTAAAAACACTTGCGAGGTTTCGTGGGATGCGCATGCGCAGGTTTCGTGGGATGCGCATGCGCAGGTTTTTTGGGATGCGCATGGCTAGTCGAGCAAATACACGTGCGAGAGGATGCATCCCGCAGGGTAGTCGAGTAAAAACACGTGCGAGAGGATGCATCCCGCAGGCTAGTCGAGTAAAAACACGTGCAAGAGGATGCTTCCCGCAGGCTAGTCGAGTAAAAACACGTGCGAGAGGATGCATCCCGCAGGCTAGTCGAGTAAAAACACGTGCGAGAGGATGCGTCCCGCAGGCTAGTCGAGTAAAAACACGAGCGAGAGGATGCATCCCGCAGGCTAGTCGAGTAAAAACACGTGCGAGAGGATGCATCCCGCAGGCTAGTCGAGTAAAAACACGTGCAAGAGGATGCTTCCCGCAGGCTAGTCGAGTAAAAACACGTGCGAGAGGATGCATCCCGCAGGCTAGTCGAGCACAAACACGTGCGAGATGATGCATCCCGCAGGCTAGTCGAGCAAAAACACGTGCGAGAGGATGCATCCCGCAGGCTAGTCGAGTAAAAACACGTGCGAGACGATGCATCCCGCAGCCTAGTCGAGTAAAAACACGTGCGAGAGGATGCATCCCGCAGGCTAGTCGAGTAAAAACGCGTGCGAGAGGATGCATCCCGCAGGCTAGTCGAGTAAAAACACGTGCGAGAGGATGCATCCCGCAGGCTAGTCGAGTAAAAACACGTGCGAGAGGATGCATCCCGCAGGCTAGTGGAGTAAAAACACGTGCGAGAGGATGCATCCCGCAGGCTAGTCGAATAAAAACACGTGCGAGACGATGCATCCTGCAGGCTAGTCGAGTAAAAACACGAGCGAGAGGATGCATCCCGCAGGCTAGTCGAGTAAAAACACGTGCGAGAGGATGCATCCCGCAGGCTAGTCGAGTAAAAACACGTGCAAGAGGATGCTTCCCGCAGGCTAGTCGAGTAAAAACACGTGCGAGAGGATGCATCCCGCAGGCTAGTCGAGTAAAAACACTTGCGAGGTTTCGTGGGATGCGCATGCGCAGGTTTCGTGGGATGCGCATGCGCAGGTTTTGTGGGATGCGCATGCGCAGATTTCTTGGGATGCGCATGCGCAGGTTTTTTGGGATGCGCATGGCTAGTCGAGCAAATACACGTGCGAGAGGATGCATCCCGCAGGCTAGTCGAGTAAAAACACGTGCGAGAGGATGCATCCTGCAGGCTAGTCGAGTAAAAACACGAGCGAGAGGATGCATCCCGCAGGCTAGTCGAGTAAAAACACGTGCGAGAGGATGCATCCCGCAGGCTAGTCGAGTAAAAACACGTGCAAGAGGATGCTTCCCGCAGGCTAGTCGAGTAAAAACACGTGCGAGAGGAAGCATCCCGCAGGCTAGTCGAGTAAAAACACGTGCGAGAGAATGCTTCCCGCAGGCTAGTCGAGTAAAAACACGTGCGAGAGGATGCATCCCGCATGCTAGTCGAGTAAAAACACGTGCAAGAGGATGCTTCCCGCAGGCTAGTCGAGCAAAAACACGTGCGAGAGGATGCATCCCGCAGGCTAGTCGAGCAAAAACACGTGCGAGAGGATGCATCCCGCAGGCTAGTCGAGCAAAAACACGTGCGAGAGGATGCATCCCGCAGGCTAGTCGAGCAAAAACACGTGCGAGAGGATGCATCCCGCAGGCTAGTCGAGCAAAAACACGTGCGAGAGGATGCATCCCGCAGTCTAGTCGAGCAAAAACACGTGCGAGAGGATGCATCCCGCAGGCTAGTCGAGTAAAAACACGAGCGAGAGGATGCATCCCGCAGGCTAGTCGAGTAAAAACACGTGCGAGAGGATGCATCCCGCAGGCTAGTCGAGTAAAAACACGTGCAAGAGGATGCTTCCCGCAGGCTAGTCGAGTAAAAACACGTGCGAGAGGATGCATCCCGCAGGCTAGTCGAGTAAAAACACGTGCGAGAGGATGCTTCCCGCAGGCTAGTCGAGTAAAAACACGTGCGAAAGGATGCATCCCGCAGGCTAGTCGAGCACAAACACGTGCGAGGTTTTGTGGGATGCGCATGCGCAGATTTTTTGGGATGCGCATGCGCAGGTTTTTTGGGATGCGCATGGCTAGTCGAGCAAAAACACGTGCGAGAGGATGCATCCCGCAGGGTAGTCGAGTAAAAACACGTGCGAGAGGATGCATCCCGCAGGCTAGTCGAGTAAAAACACGTGCGAGAGGATGCATCCCGCAGGCTAGTGGAGTAAAAACACGTGCGAGAGGATGCATCCCGCAGGCTAGTCGAATAAAAACACGTGCGAGACGATGCATCCCGCAGCCTAGACGAGTAAAAACACGTGCGAGAGGATGCATCCCGCAGGCTAGTCGAGTAAAAACACGTGCGAGAGGATGCATCCCGCAGGCTAGTCGAGTAAAAACACGTGCAAGAGGATGCATCCCGCAGGCTAGTCGAGTAAAAACACGTGCGTGTGGATGCACCCCGCAGGCTAGTCGAGCAAAAACACGTGCGAGAGGATGCATCCCGCAGGCTAGTCGAGTAAAAACACGTGCGAGAAGATGCATCCCGCAGGCTAGTCGAGCACAAACACGTGCGAGAGGATGCATCCCGCAGGCTAGTCGAGCAAAAACACGTGCGAGAGGATGCATCCCGCAGGCTAGTCGAGTAAAAACACGTGCGAAAGGATGCATCCCGCAGGCTAGTCGAGCACAAACACGTGCGAGGTTTTGTGGGATGCGCATGCGCAGGTTTTGTGGGATGCGCATACGCAGATTTCTTGGGATGCGCATGCGCAGGTTTTTTGGGATGCGCATGGCTAGTCGAGCAAAAACACGTGCGAGAGGATGCATCCCGCAGGCTAGTCGAGTAAAAACACTTGCAAGGTTTCGTGGGATGCGCATGCGCAGGTTTCGTGGGATGCGCATGCGCAGGTTTTGTGGGATGCGCATGCGCAGATTTCTTGGGATGCGCATGCGCAGGTTTTTTGGGATGCGCATGGCTAGTCGAGCAAATACACGTGCGAGAGGATGCATCCCGCAGGCTAGTCGAGTAAAAACACGTGCGAGAGGATGCATCCTGCAGGCTAGTCGAGTAAAAACACGAGCGAGAGGATGCATCCCGCAGGCTAGTCGAGTAAAAACACGTGCGAGAGGATGCATCCCGCAGGCTAGTCGAGTAAAAACACGTGCAAGAGGATGCTTCCCGCAGGCTAGTCGAGTAAAAACACGTGCGAGAGGATGCATCCCGCAGGCTAGTCGAGCACAAACACGTGCGAGATGATGCATCCCGCAGGCTAGTCGAGCAAAAACACGTGCGAGAGGATGCATCCCGCAGGCTAGTCGAGTAAAAACACGTGCGAGACGATGCATCCCGCAGCCTAGTCGAGTAAAAACACGTGCGAGAGGATGCATCCCGCAGGCTAGTCGAGTAAAAACGCGTGCGAGAGGATGCATCCCGCAGGCTAGTCGAGTAAAAACACGTGCGAGAGGATGCATCCCGCAGGCTAGTCGAGTAAAAACACGTGCGAGAGGATGCATCCCGCAGGCTAGTGGAGTAAAAACACGTGCGAGAGGATGCATCCCGCAGGCTAGTCGAATAAAAACACGTGCGAGACGATGCATCCCGCAGCCTAGACGAGTAAAAACACGTGCGAGAGGATGCATCCCGCAGGCTAGTCGAGTAGAAACACGTGCAAGAGGATGCTTCCCGCAGGCTAGTCGAGTAAAAACACGTGCGTGAGGATGCATCCCGCAGGCTAGTCGAGTAAAAACACGTGCGAGAGGATGCTTCCCGCAGGCTAGTCGAGTAAAAACACGTGCGAGAGGATGCATCCCGCATGCTAGTCGAGTAAAAACACGTGCAAGAGGATGCTTCCCGCAGGCTAGTCGAGTAAAAACACGTGCGAGAGGATGCATCCCGCAGGCTAGTCGAGCAAAAACACGTGCGAGAGGATGCATCCCGCAGGCTAGTCGAGTAAAAACACGTGCGAGAGGATGCATCCCGCAGGCTAGTCGAGTAAAAACACGTGCGAGAGGATGCATCCCGCAGGCTAGTCGAGTAAAAACACGTGCGAGAGGATGCATCCCGCAGGCTAGTCGAGTAAAAACACGTGCGAGAGGATGCACCCCGCAGGCTAGTCGAGCAAAAACACGTGCGAGAGGATGCATCCCGCAGGCTAGTCGAGTAAAAACACGTGCGAGAAGATGCATCCCGCAGGCTAGTCGAGCACAAACACGTGCGAGAGGATGCATCCCGCAGGCTAGTCGAGCAAAAACACGTGCGAGAGGATGCATCCCGCAGGCTAGTCGAGTAAAAACACGTGCGAAAGGATGCATCCCGCAGGCTAGTCGAGCACAAACACGTGCGAGGTTTTGTGGGATGCGCATGCGCAGGTTTTGTGGGATGCGCATGCGCAGATTTCTTGGGATGCGCATGCGCAGGTTTTTTGGGATGCGCATGGCTAGTCGAGCAAAAACACGTGCGAGAGGATGCATCCCGCAGGCTAGTCGAGTAAAAACACTTGCGAGGTTTCGTGGGATGCGCATGCGCAGGTTTCGTGGGATGCGCATGCGCAGGTTTTGTGGGATGCGCATGCGCAGATTTCTTGGGATGCGCATGCGCAGGTTTTTTGGGATGCGCATGGCTAGTCGAGCAAATACACGTGCGAGAGGATGCTTCCCGCAGGCTAGTCGAGTAAAAACACGTGCGAGAGGATGCATCCTGCAGGCTAGTCGAGTAAAAACACGAGAGAGAGGATGCATCCCGCAGGCTAGTCGAGTAAAAACACGTGCGAGAGGATGCATCCCGCAGGCTAGTCGAGTAAAAACACGTGCAAGAGGATGCTTCCCGCAGGCTAGTCGAGTAAAAACACGTGCGAGAGGATGCATCCCGCAGGCTAGTCGAGTAAAAACACTTGCGAGGTTTCGTGGGATGCGCATGCGCAGGTTTCGTGGGATGCGCATGCGCAGGTTTTGTGGGATGCGCATGCGCAGATTTCTTGGGATGCGCATGCGCAGGTTTTTTGGGATGCGCATGGCTAGTCGAGTAAATACACGTGCGAGAGGATGCATCCCGCAGGCTAGTCGAGTAAAAACACGTGCGAGAGGATGCATCCTGCAGGCTAGTCGAGTAAAAACACGAGCGAGAGGATGCATCCCGCAGGCTAGTCGAGTAAAAACACGTGCGAGAGGATGCATCCCGCAGGCTAGTCGAGTAAAAACACGTGCAAGAGGATGCTTCCCGCAGGCTAGTCGAGTAAAAACACGTGCGAGAGGAAGCATCCCGCAGGCTAGTCGAGTAAAAACACGTGCGAGAGAATGCTTCCCGCAGGCTAGTCGAGTAAAAACACGTGCAAGAGGATGCTTCCCGCAGGCTAGTCGAGTAAAAACACGTGCGAGAGGATGCATCCCGCAGGCTAGTCGAGCAAAAACACGTGCGAGAGGATGCATCCCGCAGGCTAGTCGAGTAAAAACACGTGCGAGAGGATGCATCCCGCAGGCTAGTCGAGTAAAAACACGTGCGAGAGGATGCATCCCGCAGGCTAGTCGAGTAAAAACACGTGCGAGAGGATGCATCCCGCAGGCTAGTCGAGTAAAAACACGTGCGAGAGGATGCACCCCGCAGGCTAGTCGAGCAAAAACACGTGCGAGAGGATGCATCCCGCAGGCTAGTCGAGTAAAAACACGTGCGAGAAGATGCATCCCGCAGGCTAGTCGAGCACAAACACGTGCGAGAGGATGCATCCCGCAGGCTAGTCGAGCAAAAACACGTGCGAGAGGATGCATCCCGCAGGCTAGTCGAGTAAAAACACGTGCGAAAGGATGCATCCCGCAGGCTAGTCGAGCACAAACACGTGCGAGGTTTTGTGGGATGCGCATGCGCAGGTTTTGTGGGATGCGCATGCGCAGATTTCTTGGGATGCGCATGCGCAGGTTTTTTGGGATGCGCATGGCTAGTCGAGCAAAAACACGTGCGAGAGGATGCATCCCGCAGGCTAGTCGAGTAAAAACACTTGCGAGGTTTCGTGGGATGCGCATGCGCAGGTTTCGTGGGATGCGCATGCGCAGGTTTTGTGGGATGCGCATGCGCAGATTTCTTGGGATGCGCATGCGCAGGTTTTTTGGGATGCGCATGGCTAGTCGAGCAAATACACGTGCGAGAGGATGCTTCCCGCAGGCTAGTCGAGTAAAAACACGTGCGAGAGGATGCATCCTGCAGGCTAGTCGAGTAAAAACACGAGAGAGAGGATGCATCCCGCAGGCTAGTCGAGTAAAAACACGTGCGAGAGGATGCATCCCGCAGGCTAGTCGAGTAAAAACACGTGCAAGAGGATGCTTCCCGCAGGCTAGTCGAGTAAAAACACGTGCGAGAGGATGCATCCCGCAGGCTAGTCGAGTAAAAACACTTGCGAGGTTTCGTGGGATGCGCATGCGCAGGTTTCGTGGGATGCGCATGCGCAGGTTTTGTGGGATGCGCATGCGCAGATTTCTTGGGATGCGCATGCGCAGGTTTTTTGGGATGCGCATGGCTAGTCGAGCAAATACACGTGCGAGAGGATGCATCCCGCAGGCTAGTCGAGTAAAAACACGTGCGAGAGGATGCATCCTGCAGGCTAGTCGAGTAAAAACACGAGCGAGAGGATGCATCCCGCAGGCTAGTCGAGTAAAAACACGTGCGAGAGGATGCATCCCGCAGGCTAGTCGAGTAAAAACACGTGCAAGAGGATGCTTCCCGCAGGCTAGTCGAGTAAAAACACGTGCGAGAGGAAGCATCCCGCAGGCTAGTCGAGTAAAAACACGTGCGAGAGAATGCTTCCCGCAGGCTAGTCGAGTAAAAACACGTGCGAGAGGATGCATCCCGCATGCTAGTCGAGTAAAAACACGTGCAAGAGGATGCTTCCCGCAGGCTAGTCGAGCAAAAACACGTGCGAGAGGATGCATCCCGCAGGCTAGTCGAGCAAAAACACGTGCGAGAGGATGCATCCCGCAGGCTAGTCGAGCAAAAACACGTGCGAGAGGATGCATCCCGCAGGCTAGTCGAGCAAAAACACGTGCGAGAGGATGCATCCCGCAGGCTAGTCGAGCAAAAACACGTGCGAGAGGATGCATCCCGCAGTCTAGTCGAGCAAAAACACGTGCGAGAGGATGCATCCCGCAGGCTAGTCGAGTAAAAACACGAGCGAGAGGATGCATCCCGCAGGCTAGTCGAGTAAAAACACGTGCGAGAGGATGCATCCCGCAGGCTAGTCGAGTAAAAACACGTGCAAGAGGATGCTTCCCGCAGGCTAGTCGAGTAAAAACACGTGCGAGAGGATGCATCCCGCAGGCTAGTCGAGTAAAAACACGTGCGAGAGGATGCTTCCCGCAGGCTAGTCGAGTAAAAACACGTGCGAAAGGATGCATCCCGCAGGCTAGTCGAGCACAAACACGTGCGAGGTTTTGTGGGATGCGCATGCGCAGATTTTTTGGGATGCGCATGCGCAGGTTTTTTGGGATGCGCATGGCTAGTCGAGCAAAAACACGTGCGAGAGGATGCATCCCGCAGGGTAGTCGAGTAAAAACACGTGCGAGAGGATGCATCCCGCAGGCTAGTCGAGTAAAAACACGTGCGAGAGGATGCATCCCGCAGGCTAGTGGAGTAAAAACACGTGCGAGAGGATGCATCCCGCAGGCTAGTCGAATAAAAACACGTGCGAGACGATGCATCCCGCAGCCTAGACGAGTAAAAACACGTGCGAGAGGATGCATCCCGCAGGCTAGTCGAGTAAAAACACGTGCGAGAGGATGCATCCCGCAGGCTAGTCGAGTAAAAACACGTGCAAGAGGATGCATCCCGCAGGCTAGTCGAGTAAAAACACGTGCGAGTGGATGCACCCCGCAGGCTAGTCGAGCAAAAACACGTGCGAGAGGATGCATCCCGCAGGCTAGTCGAGTAAAAACACGTGCGAGAAGATGCATCCCGCAGGCTAGTCGAGCACAAACACGTGCGAGAGGATGCATCCCGCAGGCTAGTCGAGCAAAAACACGTGCGAGAGGATGCATCCCGCAGGCTAGTCGAGTAAAAACACGTGCGAAAGGATGCATCCCGCAGGCTAGTCGAGCACAAACACGTGCGAGGTTTTGTGGGATGCGCATGCGCAGGTTTTGTGGGATGCGCATACGCAGATTTCTTGGGATGCGCATGCGCAGGTTTTTTGGGATGCGCATGGCTAGTCGAGCAAAAACACGTGCGAGAGGATGCATCCCGCAGGCTAGTCGAGTAAAAACACTTGCAAGGTTTCGTGGGATGCGCATGCGCAGGTTTCGTGGGATGCGCATGCGCAGGTTTTGTGGGATGCGCATGCGCAGATTTCTTGGGATGCGCATGCGCAGGTTTTTTGGGATGCGCATGGCTAGTCGAGCAAATACACGTGCGAGAGGATGCATCCCGCAGGCTAGTCGAGTAAAAACACGTGCGAGAGGATGCATCCTGCAGGCTAGTCGAGTAAAAACACGAGCGAGAGGATGCATCCCGCAGCCTAGTCGAGTAAAAACACGTGCGAGAGGATGCATCCCGCAGGCTAGTCGAGTAAAAACGCGTGCGAGAGGATGCATCCCGCAGGCTAGTCGAGTAAAAACACGTGCGAGAGGATGCATCCCGCAGGCTAGTCGAGTAAAAACACGTGCGAGAGGATGCATCCCGCAGGCTAGTGGAGTAAAAACACGTGCGAGAGGATGCATCCCGCAGGCTAGTCGAATAAAAACACGTGCGAGACGATGCATCCCGCAGCCTAGACGAGTAAAAACACGTGCGAGAGGATGCATCCCGCAGGCTAGTCGAGTAGAAACACGTGCAAGAGGATGCTTCCCGCAGGCTAGTCGAGTAAAAACACGTGCGTGAGGATGCATCCCGCAGGCTAGTCGAGTAAAAACACGTGCGAGAGGATGCTTCCCGCAGGCTAGTCGAGTAAAAACACGTGCGAGAGGATGCATCCCGCATGCTAGTCGAGTAAAAACACGTGCAAGAGGATGCTTCCCGCAGGCTAGTCGAGTAAAAACACGTGCGAGAGGATGCATCCCGCAGGCTAGTCGAGCAAAAACACGTGCGAGAGGATGCATCCCGCAGGCTAGTCGAGCAAAAACACGTGCGAGAGGATGCATCCCGCAGGCTAGTCGAGTAAAAACACGTGCGAGAGGATGCATCCTGCAGGCTAGTCGAGTAAAAACACGTGCGAGAGGATGCATCCCGCAGGCTAGTCGAGTAAAAACACGTGCGAGAGGATGCATCCCGCAGGCTAGTCGAGTAAAAACACTTGCGAGGTTTCGTGGGATGCGCATGCGCAGGTTTCGTGGGATGCGCATGCGCAGGTTTTGTGGGATGCGCATGCGCAGATTTCTTGGGATGCGCATGCGCAGGTTTTTTGGGATGCGCATGGCTAGTCGAGCAAATACACGTGCGAGAGGATGCATCCCGCAGGCTAGTCGAGTAAAAACACGTGCGAGAGGATGCATCCTGCAGGCTAGTCGAGTAAAAACACGAGCGAGAGGATGCATCCCGCAGGCTAGTCGAGTAAAAACACGTGCGAGAGGATGCATCCCGCAGGCTAGTCGAGTAAAAACACGTGCAAGAGGATGCTTCCCGCAGGCTAGTCGAGTAAAAACACGTGCGAGAGGATGCATCCCGCAGGCTAGTCGAGTAAAAACACGTGCGAGAGGATGCATCCCGCAGGCTAGTCGAGTAAAAACACGTGCGAGAGGATGCATCCCGCAGGCTAGTCGAGTAAAAACACGTGCGAGAGGATGCATCCCGCAGGCTAGTGGAGTAAAAACACGTGCGAGAGGATGCATCCCGCAGGCTAGTCGAATAAAAACACGTGCGAGACGATGCATCCCGCAGCCTAGACGAGTAAAAACACGTGCGAGAGGATGCATCCCGCAGGCTAGTCGAGTAGAAACACGTGCAAGAGGATGCTTCCCGCAGGCTAGTCGAGTAAAAACACGTGCGTGAGGATGCATCCCGCAGGCTAGTCGAGTAAAAACACGTGCGGGAGGATGCTTCCCGCAGGCTAGTCGAGTAAAAACACGTGCGAGAGGATGCATCCCGCATGCTAGTCGAGTAAAAACACGTGCAAGAGGATGCTTCCCGCAGGCTAGTCGAGTAAAAACACGTGCGAGAGGATGCATCCCGCAGGCTAGTCGAGCAAAAACACGTGCGAGAGGATGCATCCCGCAGGCTAGTCGAGCAAAAACACGTGCGAGAGGATGCATCCTGCAGGCTAGTCGAGTAAAAACACGTGCGAGAGGATGCATCCTGCAGGCTAGTCGAGTAAAAACACGTGCGAGAGGATGCACCCCGCAGGCTAGTCGAGCAAAAACACGTGCGAGAGGATGCATCCCGCAGGCTAGTCGAGTAAAAACACGTGCGAGAAGATGCATCCCGCAGGCTAGTCGAGCACAAACACGTGCGAGAGGATGCATCCCGCAGGCTAGTCGAGCAAAAACACGTGCGAGAGGATGCATCCCGCAGGCTAGTCGAGTAAAAACACGTGCGAAAGGATGCATCCCGCAGGCTAGTCGAGCACAAACACGTGCGAGGTTTTGTGGGATGCGCATGCGCAGGTTTTGTGGGATGCGCATGCGCAGATTTCTTGGGATGCGCATGCGCAGGTTTTTTGGGATGCGCATGGCTAGTCGAGCAAAAACACGTGCGAGAGGATGCATCCCGCAGGCTAGTCGAGTAAAAACACTTGCGAGGTTTCGTGGGATGCGCATGCGCAGGTTTCGTGGGATGCGCATGCGCAGGTTTTGTGGGATGCGCATGCGCAGATTTCTTGGGATGCGCATGCGCAGGTTTTTTGGGATGCGCATGGCTAGTCGAGCAAATACACGTGCGAGAGGATGCATCCCGCAGGCTAGTCGAGTAAAAACACGTGCGAGAGGATGCATCCTGCAGGCTAGTCGAGTAAAAACACGAGCGAGAGGATGCATCCCGCAGGCTAGTCGAGTAAAAACACGTGCGAGAGGATGCATCCCGCAGGCTAGTCGAGTAAAAACACGTGCAAGAGGATGCTTCCCGCAGGCTAGTCGAGTAAAAACACGTGCGAGAGGATGCATCCCGCAGGCTAGTCGAGCACAAACACGTGCGAGAGGATGCATCCCGCAGGCTAGTCGAGCAAAAACACGTGCGAGAGGATGCATCCCGCAGGCTAGTCGAGTAAAAACACGTGCGAGACGATGCATCCCGCAGCCTAGTCGAGTAAAAACACGTGCGAGAGGATGCATCCCGCAGGCTAGTCGAGTAAAAACGCGTGCGAGAGGATGCATCCCGCAGGCTAGTCGAGTAAAAACACGTGCGAGAGGATGCATCCCGCAGGCTAGTGGAGTAAAAACACGTGCGAGAGGATGCATCCCGCAGGCTAGTCGAATAAAAACACGTGCGAGACGATGCATCCCGCAGCCTAGACGAGTAAAAACACGTGCGAGAGGATGCATCCCGCAGGCTAGTCGAGTAGAAACACGTGCAAGAGGATGCTTCCCGCAGGCTAGTCGAGTAAAAACACGTGCGTGAGGATGCATCCCGCAGGCTAGTCGAGTAAAAACACGTGCGAGAGGATGCTTCCCGCAGGCTAGTCGAGTAAAAACACGTGCGAGAGGATGCATCCCGCATGCTAGTCGAGTAAAAACACGTGCAAGAGGATGCTTCCCGCAGGCTAGTCGAGTAAAAACACGTGCGAGAGGATGCATCCCGCAGGCTAGTCGAGCAAAAACACGTGCGAGAGGATGCATCCCGCAGGCTAGTCGAGCAAAAACACGTGCGAGAGGATGCAACCCGCAGGCTAGTCGAGTAAAAACACGTGCGAGAGGATGCATCCTGCAGGCTAGTCGAGTAAAAACACGTGCGAGAGGATGCATCCCGCAGGCTAGTCGAGTAAAAACACGTGCGAGAGGATGCATCCCGCAGGCTAGTCGAGTAAAAACACTTGCGAGGTTTTGTGGGATGCGCATGCGCAGGTTTTGTGGGATGCGCATGCGCAGATTTTTTGGGATGCGCATGCGCAGGTTTTTTGGGATGCGCATGGCTAGTCGAGCAAAAACACGTGCGAGAGGATGCATCCCGCAGGGTAGTCGAGTAAAAACACGTGCGAGAGGATGCATCCCGCAGGCTAGTCGAGTAAAAACACGTGCGAGAGGATGCATCCCGCAGGCTAGTGGAGTAAAAACACGTGCGAGAGGATGCATCCCGCAGGCTAGTCGAATAAAAACACGTGCGAGACGATGCATCCCGCAGCCTAGACGAGTAAAAACACGTGCGAGAGGATGCATCCCGCAGGCTAGTCGAGTAAAAACACGTGCGAGAGGATGCATCCCGCAGGCTAGTCGAGTAAAAACACGTGCGAGAGGATGCATCCCGCAGGCTAGTCGAGTAAAAACACGTGCGAGAGGATGCACCCCGCAGGCTAGTCGAGCAAAAACACGTGCGAGAGGATGCATCCCGCAGGCTAGTCGAGTAAAAACACGTGCGAGAAGATGCATCCCGCAGGCTAGTCGAGCACAAACACGTGCGAGAGGATGCATCCCGCAGGCTAGTCGAGCAAAAACACGTGCGAGAGGATGCATCCCGCAGGCTAGTCGAGTAAAAACACGTGCGAAAGGATGCATCCCGCAGGCTAGTCGAGCACAAACACGTGCGAGGTTTTGTGGGATGCGCATGCGCAGGTTTTGTGGGATGCGCATGCGCAGATTTCTTGGGATGCGCATGCGCAGGTTTTTTGGGATGCGCATGGCTAGTCGAGCAAAAACACGTGCGAGAGGATGCATCCCGCAGGCTAGTCGAGTAAAAACAATTTCGAGGTTTCGTGGGATGCGCATGCGCAGGTTTCGTGGGATGCGCATGCGCAGGTTTTGTGGGATGCGCATGCGCAGATTTCTTGGGATGCGCATGCGCAGGTTTTTTGGGATGCGCATGGCTAGTCGAGCAAATACACGTGCGAGAGGATGCATCCCGCAGGCTAGTCGAGTAAAAACACGTGCGAGAGGATGCATCCTGCAGGCTAGTCGAGTAAAAACACGAGCGAGAGGATGCATCCCGCAGGCTAGTCGAGTAAAAACACGTGCGAGAGGATGCATCCCGCAGGCTAGTCGAGTAAAAACACGTGCAAGAGGATGCTTCCCGCAGGCTAGTCGAGTAAAAACACGTGCGAGAGGATGCATCCCGCAGGCTAGTCGAGCACAAACACGTGCGAGAGGATGCATCCCGCAGGCTAGTCGAGCAAAAACACGTGCGAGAGGATGCATCCCGCAGGCTAGTCGAGTAAAAACACGTGCGAGACGATGCATCCCGCAGCCTAGTCGAGTAAAAACACGTGCGAGAGGATGCATCCCGCAGGCTAGTCGAGTAAAAACGCGTGCGAGAGGATGCATCCCGCAGGCTAGTCGAGTAAAAACACGTGCGAGAGGATGCATCCCGCAGGCTAGTCGAGTAAAAACACGTGCGAGAGGATGCATCCCGCAGGCTAGTGGAGTAAAAACACGTGCGAGAGGATGCATCCCGCAGGCTAGTCGAATAAAAACACGTGCGAGACGATGCATCCCGCAGCCTAGACGAGTAAAAACACGTGCGAGAGGATGCATCCCGCAGGCTAGTCGAGTAGAAACACGTGCAAGAGGATGCTTCCCGCAGGCTAGTCGAGTAAAAACACGTGCGTGAGGATGCATCCCGCAGGCTAGTCGAGTAAAAACACGTGCGAGAGGATGCTTCCCGCAGGCTAGTCGAGTAAAAACACGTGCGAGAGGATGCATCCCGCATGCTAGTCGAGTAAAAACACGTGCAAGAGGATGCTTCCCGCAGCCTAGTCGAGTAAAAACACGTGCGAGAGGATGCATCCCGCAGGCTAGTCGAGCAAAAACACGTGCGAGAGGATGCATCCCGCAGGCTAGTCGAGCAAAAACACGTGCGAGAGGATGCATCCCGCAGGCTAGTCGAGTAAAAACACGTGCGAGAGGATGCATCCTGCAGGCTAGTCGAGTAAAAACACGTGCGAGAGGATGCATCCCGCAGGCTAGTCGAGTAAAAACACGTGCGAGAGGATGCATCCCGCAGGCTAGTCGAGTAAAAACACTTGCGAGGTTTCGTGGGATGCGCATGCGCAGGTTTCGTGGGATGCGCATGCGCAGGTTTTGTGGGATGCGCATGCGCAGATTTCTTGGGATGCGCATGCGCAGGTTTTTTGGGATGCGCATGGCTAGTCGAGCAAATACACGTGCGAGAGGATGCATCCCGCAGGCTAGTCGAGTAAAAACACGTGCGAGAGGATGCATCCTGCAGGCTAGTCGAGTAAAAACACGAGCGAGAGGATGCATCCCGCAGGCTAGTCGAGTAAAAACACGTGCTAGAGGATGCATCCCGCAGGGTAGTCGAGTAAAAACACGTGCAAGAGGATGCTTCCCGCAGGCTAGTCGAGTAAAAACACGTGCGAGAGGATGCATCCCGCAGGCTAGTCGAGTAAAAACACGTGCGAGAGGATGCATCCCGCAGGCTAGTCGAGTAAAAACACGTGCGAGAGGATGCATCCCGCAGGCTAGTCGAGTAAAAACACGTGCGAGAGGATGCATCCCGCAGGCTAGTGGAGTAAAAACACGTGCGAGAGGATGCATCCCGCAGGCTAGTCGAATAAAAACACGTGCGAGACGATGCATCCCGCAGCCTAGACGAGTAAAAACACGTGCGAGAGGATGCATCCCGCAGGCTAGTCGAGTAGAAACACGTGCAAGAGGATGCTTCCCGCAGGCTAGTCGAGTAAAAACACGTGCGTGAGGATGCATCCCGCAGGCTAGTCGAGTAAAAACACGTGCGAGAGGATGCTTCCCGCAGGCTAGTCGAGTAAAAACACGTGCGAGAGGATGCATCCCGCATGCTAGTCGAGTAAAAACACGTGCAAGAGGATGCTTCCCGCAGGCTAGTCGAGTAAAAACACGTGCGAGAGGATGCATCCCGCAGGCTAGTCGAGCAAAAACACGTGCGAGAGGATGCATCCCGCAGGCTAGTCGAGCAAAAACACGTGCGAGAGGATGCATCCCGCAGGCTAGTCGAGTAAAAACACGTGCGAGAGGATGCATCCTGCAGGCTAGTCGAGTAAAAACACGTGCGAGAGGATGCATCCCGCAGGCTAGTCGAGCAAAAACACGTGCGAGAGGATGCATCCCGCAGGCTAGTCGAGTAAAAACACGTGCGAGAGGATGCATCCTGCAGGCTAGTCGAGTAAAAACACGTGCGAGAGGATGCATCCCGCAGGCTAGTCGAGTAAAAACACGTGCGAGAGGATGCATCCCACAGGCTAGTCGAGTAAAAACACTTGCGAGGTTTCGTGGGATGCGCATGCGCAGGTTTCGTGGGATGCGCATGCGCAGGTTTTGTGGGATGCGCATGCGCAGATTTCTTGGGATGCGCATGCGCAGGTTTTTTGGGATGCGCATGGCTAGTCGAGCAAATACACGTGCGAGAGGATGCATCCCGCAGGCTAGTCGAGTAAAAACACGTGCGAGAGGATGCATCCTGCAGGCTAGTCGAGTAAAAACACGAGCGAGAGGATGCATCCCGCAGGCTAGTCGAGTAAAAACACGTGCGAGAGGATGCATCCCGCAGGCTAGTCGAGTAAAAACACGTGCAAGAGGATGCTTCCCGCAGGCTAGTCGAGTAAAAACACGTGCGAGAGGATGCATCCCGCAGGCTAGTCGAGTAAAAACACGTGCGAGAGGATGCATCCCGCAGGCTAGTCGAGTAAAAACACGTGCGAGAGGATGCATCCCGCAGGCTAGTCGAGTAAAAACACGTGCGAGAGGATGCATCCCGCAGGCTAGTGGAGTAAAAACACGTGCGAGAGGATGCATCCCGCAGGCTAGTCGAATAAAAACACGTGCGAGACGATGCATCCCGCAGCCTAGACGAGTAAAAACACGTGCGAGAGGATGCATCCCGCAGGCTAGTCGAGTAGAAACACGTGCAAGAGGATGCTTCCCGCAGGCTAGTCGAGTAAAAACACGTGCGTGAGGATGCATCCCGCAGGCTAGTCGAGTAAAAACACGTGCGAGAGGATGCTTCCCGCAGGCTAGTCGAGTAAAAACACGTGCGAGAGGATGCATCCCGCATGCTAGTCGAGTAAAAACACGTGCAAGAGGATGCTTCCCGCAGGCTAGTCGAGTAAAAACACGTGCGAGAGGATGCATCCCGCAGGCTAGTCGAGCAAAAACACGTGCGAGAGGATGCATCCCGCAGGCTAGTCGAGCAAAAACACGTGCGAGAGGATGCATCCCGCAGGCTAGTCGAGTAAAAACACGTGCGAGAGGATGCATCCCGCAGGCTAGTCGAGTAAAAACACTTGCGAGGTTTCGTGGGATGCGCATGCGCAGGTTTCGTGGGATGCGCATGCGCAGGTTTTTTGGGATGCGCATGGCTAGTCGAGCAAATACACGTGCGAGAGGATGCATCCCGCAGGGTAGTCGAGTAAAAACACGTGCGAGAGGATGCATCCCGCAGGCTAGTCGAGTAAAAACACGTGCAAGAGGATGCTTCCCGCAGGCTAGTCGAGTAAAAACACGTGCGAGAGGATGCATCCCGCAGGCTAGTCGAGTAAAAACACGTGCGAGAGGATGCGTCCCGCAGGCTAGTCGAGCAAAAACACGTGCGAGAGGATGCATCCCGCAGGCTAGTCGAGCAAAAACACGTGCGAGAGGATGCATCCCGCAGGCTAGTCGAGCAAAAACACGTGCGGGAGGATGCATCCCGCAGTCTAGTCGAGCAAAAACACGTGCGAGAGGATGCATCCCGCAGGCTAGTCGAGCAAAACCACGTGCGAGAGGATGCATCCCGCAGGCTAGTCGAGTAAAAACACGTGCGAGAGGATGCATCCTGCAGGCTAGTCGAGTAAAAACACGAGCGAGAGGATGCATCCCGCAGGCTAGTCGAGTAAAAACACGTGCGAGAGGATGCATCCCGCAGGCTAGTCGAGCAAAAACACGTGCGGGAGGATGCATCCCGCAGGCTAGTCGAATAAAAACACGTGCGAGACGATGCATCCCGCAGACTAGTCGAGTAAAAACACGTGCGAGAGGATGCATCCCGCAGGCTAGTCGAGTAAAAACACGTGCGTGAGGATGCATCCCGCAGGCTAGTCGAGTAAAAACACGTGCGAGAGGATGCTTCCCGCAGGCTAGTCGAGTAAAAACACGTGCGAGAGGATGCATCCCGCAGGCTAGTCGAGTAGAAACACGTGCAAGAGGATGCTTCCCGCAGGCTAGTCGAGTAAAAACACGTGCGAGAGGATGCATCCCGCAGGCTAGTCGAGTAAAAACACGTGCGAGAGGATGCTTCCCGCAGGCTAGTCGAGTAAAAACACGTGCGAGAGGATGCATCCCGCATGCTAGTCGAGTAAAAACACGTGCAAGAGGATGCTTCCCGCAGGCTAGTCGAGTAAAAACACGTGCGAGAGGATGCATCCCGCAGGCTAGTCGAGCAAAAACACGTGCGAGAGGATGCATCCCGCAGGCTAGTCGAGCAAAAACACGTGCGAGAGGATGCATCCCGCAGGCTAGTCGAGCAAAAACACGTGCGAGAGGATGCATCCCGCAGGCTAGTCGAGCAAAAACACGTGCGAGAGGATGCATCCCGCAGGCTAGTCGAGTAAAAACACGTGCGAGAGGATGCATCCTGCAGGCTAGTCGAGCACAAACACGTGCGAGGTTTTGTGGGATGCGCATGCGCAGGTTTTGTGGGATGCGCATGCGCAGATTTTTTGGGATGCGCATGCGCAGGTTTTTTGGGATGCGCATGGCTAGTCGAGCAAAAACACGTGCGAGAGGATGCATCCCGCAGGCTAGTCGAGTAAAAACACGTGCGAGAGGATGCATCCCGCAGGCTAGTCGAGTAAAAACACGTGCGAGAGGATGCATCCCGCAGGCTAGTGGAGTAAAAACATGTGCGACAGGATGCATCCCGCAGGCTAGTCGAATAAAAACACGTGCGAGACGATGCATCCCGCAGCCTAGACGAGTAAAAACACGTGCGAGAGGATGCATCCCGCAGGCTAGTCGAGTAAAAACACGTGCGAGAGGATGCATCCCGCAGGCTAGTCGAGTAAAAACACGTGCGAGAGGATGCATCCCGCAGGCTAGTCGAGTAAAAACACGTGCGAGGTTTTGTGGGATGCGCATGCGCAGGTTTTGTGGGATGCGCATGCGCAGGTTTTTTGGGATGCGCATGTGCAGGTTTTTTGGGATGCGCATGGCTAGTCGAGCAAAAACACGTGCGAGAGGATGCATCCCGCAGGCTAGTCGAGTGAAAACACGTGCGTGAGGATGCATCCCGCAGGCTAGTCGAGTAAAAACACGTGCGAGAGGATGCTTCCCGCAGGCTAGTCGAGTAAAAACACGTGCGAGAGGATGCATCCCGCAGGCTAGTTGAGTAAAAACACGTGCGAGAGGATGCATCCTGCAGGCTAGTCGAGTAAAAACACGTGCGAGAGGATGCATCCCGCAGGCTAGTCGAGTAAAAACACTTGCGAGGTTTCGTGGGATGCGCATGCGCAGGTTTCGTGGGATGCGCATGCGCAGGTTTTTTGGGATGCGCATGGCTAGTCGAGCAAATACACGTGCGAGAGGATGCATCCCGCAGGGTAGTCGAGTAAAAACACGTGCGAGAGGATGCATCCCGCAGGCTAGTGGAGTAAAAACACGTGCGAGAGGATGCATCCCGCAGGCTAGTCGAATAAAAACACGTGCGAGACGATGCATCCCGCAGCCTAGACGAGTAAAAACACGTGCGAGAGGATGCATCCCGCAGGCTAGTCGAGTAAAAACACGTGCGAGAGGATGCATCCCGCAGGCTAGTCGAGTAAAAACACGTGCGAGAGGATGCATCCCGCAGGCTAGTCGAGTAAAAACACGTGCGAGGTTTTGTGGGATGCGCATGCGCAGGTTTCGTGGGATGCGCATGCGCAGGTTTTTTGGGATGCGCATGCGCAGATTTTTTGGGATGCGCATGCGCAGGTTTTTTGGGATGCGCATGGCTAGTCGAGCAAAAACACGTGCGAGAGGATGCATCCCGCAGGCTAGTCGAGTAAAAACACGTGCGAGAGGATGCATCCCGCAGGGTAGTCGAGTAAAAACACGTGCGAGAGGATGCATCCCGCAGGCTAGTGGAGTAAAAACACGTGCGAGAGGATGCATCCCGCAGGCTAGTCGAATAAAAACACGTGCGAGACGATGCATCCCGCAGACTAGACGAGTAAAAACACGTGCGAGAGGATGCATCCCGCAGGCTAGTCGAGTAAAAACACGTGCGAGAGGATGCATCCCGCAGGCTAGTCGAGTAAAAACACGTGCGAGAGGATGCATCCCGCAGGCTAGTCGAGTAAAAACACGTGCGAGGTTTTGTGGGATGCGCATGCGCAGGTTTTGTGGGATGCGCATGCGCAGGTTTTTTGGGATGCGCATGTGCAGGTTTTTTGGGATGCGCATGGCTAGTCGAGCGAAAACACGTGCGAGAGGATGCATCCCGCAGGCTAGTCGAGTGAAAACACGTGCGTGAGGATGCATCCCGCAGGCTAGTCGAGTAAAAACACGTGCGAGAGGATGCTTCCCGCAGGCTAGTCGAGTAAAAACACGTGCGAGAGGATGCATCCCGCAGGCTAGTCGAGTAGAAACACGTGCAAGAGGATGCTTCCCGCAGGCTAGTCGAGTAAAAACACGTGCGAGAGGATGCATCCCGCAGGCTAGTCGAGTAAAAACACGTGCGAGAGGATGCTTCCCGCAGGCTAGTCGAGTAAAAACACGTGCGAGAGGATGCATCCCGCATGCTAGTCGAGTAAAAACACGTGCAAGAGGATGCTTCCCGCAGGCTAGTCGAGTAAAAACACGTGCGAGAGGATGCATCCCGCAGGCTAGTCGAGCAAAAACACGTGCGGGAGGATGCATCCCGCAGGCTAGTCGAGCAAAAACACGTGCGAGAGGATGCATCCCGCAGGCTAGTCGAGCAAAAACACGTGCGAGAGGATGCATCCCGCAGGCTAGTCGAGTAAAAACACGTGCGAGAGGATGCATCCTGCAGGCTAGTCGAGCACAAACACGTGCGAGGTTTTGTGGGATGCGCATGCGCAGGTTTTGTGGGATGCGCATGCGCAGATTTTTTGGGATGCGCATGCGCAGGTTTTTTGGGATGCGCATGGCTAGTCGAGCAAAAACACGTGCGAGAGGATGCATCCCGCAGGCTAGTCGAGTAAAAACACGTGCGAGAGGATGCATCCCGCAGGCTAGTCGAGTAAAAACACGTGCGAGAGGATGCATCCCGCAGGCTAGTGGAGTAAAAACATGTGCGACAGGATGCATCCCGCAGGCTAGTCGAATAAAAACACGTGCGAGACGATGCATCCCGCAGCCTAGACGAGTAAAAACACGTGCGAGAGGATGCATCCCGCAGGCTAGTCGAGTAAAAACACGTGCGAGAGGATGCATCCCGCAGGCTAGTCGAGTAAAAACACGTGCGAGAGGATGCATCCCGCAGGCTAGTCGAGTAAAAACACGTGCGAGGTTTTGTGGGATGCGCATGCGCAGGTTTTGTGGGATGCGCATGCGCAGGTTTTTTGGGATGCGCATGTGCAGGTTTTTTGGGATGCGCATGGCTAGTCGAGCAAAAACACGTGCGAGAGGATGCATCCCGCAGGCTAGTCGAGTGAAAACACGTGCGTGAGGATGCATCCCGCAGGCTAGTCGAGTAAAAACACGTGCGAGAGGATGCTTCCCGCAGGCTAGTCGAGTAAAAACACGTGCGAGAGGATGCATCCCGCAGGCTAGTCGAGTAGAAACACGTGCAAGAGGATGCTTCCCGCAGGCTAGTCGAGTAAAAACACGTGCGAGAGGATGCATCCCGCAGGCTAGTCGAGTAAAAACACGTGCGAGAGGATGCTTCCCGCAGGCTAGTCGAGTAAAAACACGTGCGAGAGGATGCATCCCGCATGCTAGTCGAGTAAAAACACGTGCAAGAGGATGCTTCCCGCAGGCTAGTCGAGTAAAAACACGTGCGAGAGGATGCATCCCGCAGGCTAGTCGAGCAAAAACACGTGCGAGAGGATGCATCCCGCAGGCTAGTCGAGCAAAAACACGTGCGAGAGGATGCATCCCGCAGGCTAGTCGAGTAAAAACACGTGCGAGAGGATGCATCCTGCAGGCTAGTCGAGTAAAAACACGTGCGAGAGGATGCATCCCGCAGGCTAGTCGAGTAAAAACACGTGCGAGAGGATGCATCCCGCAGGCTAGTCGAGTAAAAACACTTGCGAGGTTTCGTGGGATGCGCATGCGCAGGTTTCGTGGGATGCGCATGCGCAGGTTTTTTGGGATGCGCATGGCTAGTCGAGCAAATACACGTGCGAGAGGATGCATCCCGCAGGGTAGTCGAGTAAAAACACGTGCGAGAGGATGCATCCCGCAGGCTAGTGGAGTAAAAACACGTGCGAGAGGATGCATCCCGCAGGCTAGTCGAATAAAAACACGTGCGAGACGATGCATCCCGCAGCCTAGACGAGTAAAAACACGTGCGAGAGGATGCATCCCGCAGGCTAGTCGAGTAAAAACACGTGCGAGAGGATGCATCCCGCAGGCTAGTCGAGTAAAAACACGTGCGAGAGGATGCATCCCGCAGGCTAGTCGAGTAAAAACACGTGCGAGGTTTTGTGGGATGCGCATGCGCAGGTTTTGTGGGATGCGCATGCGCAGGTTTTTTGGGATGCGCATGTGCAGGTTTTTTGGGATGCGCATGGCTAGTCGAGCAAAAACACGTGCGAGAGGATGCATCCCGCAGGCTAGTCGAGTGAAAACACGTGCGAGAGGATGCATCCCGCAGGCTAGTCGAGTAAAAACACGTGCGAGGTTTTGTGGGATGCGCATACGCAGGTTTTGTGGGATGCGCATGCGCAGGTTTTTTGGGATGCGCATGCGCAGGTTTTTTGGGATGCGCATGGCTAGTCGAGCAAAAACACGTGCGAGAGGATGCATCCCGCAGGCTAGTCGAGTAAAAACACGTGCGAGAGGATGCATCCCGCAGGCTAGTCGAGTAAAAACACGTGCGAGAGGATGCATCCCGCAGGCTAGTCGAGTAAAAACACGTGCGAGGTTTTGTGGGATGCGCATGCGCAGGTTTTGTGGGATGCGCATGCGCAGGTTTTTTGGGATGCGCATGTGCAGGTTTTTTGGGATGCGCATGGCTAGTCGAGCAAAAACACGTGCGAGAGGATGCATCCCGCAGGCTAGTCGAGTGAAAACACGTGCGAGAGGATGCTTCCCGCAGGCTAGTCGAGTAAAAACACGTGCGAAAGGATGCATCCCGCAGGCTAGTCGAGCACAAACACGTGCGAGGTTTTGTGGGATGCGCATGCGCAGGTTTTGTGGGATGCGCATGCGCAGATTTTTTGGGATGCGCATGCGCAGGTTTTTTGGGATGCGCATGGCTAGTCGAGCAAAAACACGTGCGAGAGGATGCATCCCGCAGGGTAGTCGAGTAAAAACACGTGCGAGAGGATGCATCCCGCAGGCTAGTCGAGTAAAAACACGTGCGAGAGGATGCATCCCGCAGGCTAGTGGAGTAAAAACACGTGCGAGAGGATGCATCCCGCAGGCTAGTCGAATAAAAACACGTGCGAGACGATGCATCCCGCAGCCTAGACGAGTAAAAACACGTGCGAGAGGATGCATCCCGCAGGCTAGTCGAGTAAAAACACGTGCGAGAGGATGCATCCCGCAGGCTAGTCGAGTAAAAACACGTGCAAGAGGATGCTTCCCGCAGGCTAGTCGAGTAAAAACACGTGCGAGAGGATGCATCCCGCAGGCTAGTCGAGTAAAAACACGTGCGAGAGGATGCATCCCGCAGGCTAGTCGAGTAAAAACACTTGCGAGGTTTCGTGGGATGCGCATGCGCAGGTTTCGTGGGATGCGCATGCGCAGGTTTTTTGGGATGCGCATGGCTAGTCGAGCAAATACACGTGCGAGAGGATGCATCCCGCAGGGTAGTCGAGTAAAAACACGTGCGAGAGGATGCATCCCGCAGGCTAGTGGAGTAAAAACACGTGCGAGAGGATGCATCCCGCAGGCTAGTCGAATAAAAACACGTGCGAGACGATGCATCCCGCAGCCTAGACGAGTAAAAACACGTGCGAGGTTTTGTGGGATGCGCATACGCAGGTTTTGTGGGATGCGCATGCGCAGGTTTTTTGGGATGCGCATGGCTAGTCGAGCAAAAACACGTGCGAGAGGATGCATCCCGCAGGCTAGTCGAGTAAAAACACGTGCGAGAGGATGCATCCCGCAGGCTAGTCGAGTAAAAACTCGTGCGAGAGGATGCATCCCGCAGGCTAGTCGAGTAAAAACACGTGCGAGGTTTTGTGGGATGCGCATGCGCAGGTTTTGTGGGATGCGCATGCGCAGGTTTTTTGGGATGCGCATGTGCAGGTTTTTTGGGATGCGCATGGCTAGTCGAGCAAAAACACGTGCGAGAGGATGCATCCCGCAGGCTAGTCGAGTGAAAACACGTGCGAGAGGATGCTTCCCGCAGGCTAGTCGAGTAAAAACACGTGCGAAAGGATGCATCCCGCAGGCTAGTCGAGCACAAACACGTGCGAGGTTTTGTGGGATGCGCATGCGCAGGTTTTGTGGGATGCGCATGCGCAGATTTTTTGGGATGCGCATGCGCAGGTTTTTTGGGATGCGCATGGCTAGTCGAGCAAAAACACGTGCGAGAGGATGCATCCCGCAGGGTAGTCGAGTAAAAACACGTGCGAGAGGATGCTTCCCGCAGGCTAGTCGAGTAAAAACACGTGCGAAAGGATGCATCCCGCAGGCTAGTCGAGCACAAACACGTGCGAGGTTTTGTGGGATGCGCATGCGCAGGTTTTGTGGGATGCGCATGCGCAGATTTTTTGGGATGCGCATGCGCAGGTTTTTTGGGATGCGCATGGCTAGTCGAGCAAAAACACGTGCGAGAGGATGCATCCCGCAGGGTAGTCGAGCAAAAACACGTGCGAGAGGATGCATCCCGCAGGGTAGTCGAGTAAAAACACGTGCGAGAGGATGCATCCCGCAGGCTAGTCGAGTAAAAACACGTGCGAGAGGATGCATCCCGCAGGCTAGTGGAGTAAAAACACGTGCGAGAGGATGCATCCCGCAGGCTAGTCGAATAAAAACACGTGCGAGACGATGCATCCCGCAGCCTAGACGAGTAAAAACACGTGCGAGAGGATGCATCCCGCAGGCTAGTCGAGTAAAAACACGTGCGAGAGGATGCATCCCGCAGGCTAGTCGAGTAAAAACACGTGCGAGAGGATGCATCCCGCAGGCTAGTCGAGTAAAAACACGTGCGAGAGGATGCACCCCGCAGGCTAGTCGAGCAAAAACACGTGCGAGAGGATGCATCCCGCAGGCTAGTCGAGTAAAAACACGTGCGAGAAGATGCATCCCGCAGGCTAGTCGAGCACAAACACGTGCGAGAGGATGCATCCCGCAGGCTAGTCGAGCAAAAACACGTGCGAGAGGATGCATCCCGCAGGCTAGTCGAGTAAAAACACGTGCGAAAGGATGCATCCCGCAGGCTAGTCGAGCACAAACACGTGCGAGAGGATGCATCCCGCAGGCTAGTCGAGTAAAAACACTTGCGAGGTTTCGTGGGATGCGCATGCGCAGGTTTCGTGGGATGCGCATGCGCAGGTTTCGTGGGATGCGCATGCGCAGGTTTTGTGGGATGCGCATGCCAGATTTCTTGGGATGCGCATGCGCAGGTTTTTTGGGATGCGCATGGCTAGTCGAGCAAATACACGTGCGAGAGGATGCATCCCGCAGGCTAGTCGAGTAAAAACACGTGCGAGAGGATGCATCCTGCAGGCTAGTCGAGTAAAAACACGAGCGAGAGGATGCATCCCGCAGGCTAGTCGAGTAAAAACACGTGCGAGAGGATGCATCCCGCAGGCTAGTCGAGTAAAAACACGTGCAAGAGGATGCTTCCCGCAGGCTAGTCGAGTAAAAACACGTGCGAGAGGATGCATCCCGCAGGCTAGTCGAGTAAAAACACGTGCGAGAGGATGCATCCTGCAGGCTAGTCGAGTAAAAACACGTGCGAGAGGATGCATCCCGCAGGCTAGTCGAGTAAAAACACGTGCGAGGTTTTGTGGGATGCGCATGCGCAGGTTTTTTGGGATGCGCATGCGCAGGTTTTTTGGGATGCGCATGCCTAGGCGAGCAAAAACACGTGCGAGAGGATGCATCCCGCAGGCTAGTCGAGCAAAAACACGTGCGAAAGGATGCATCCCGCAGGCTGGTCGAGCAAAAACACGTGCGAGAGGATGCATCCCGCAGGCTAGTCGAGTAAAAACACGTGCGAGAAGAAGCATCCCGCAGGCTAGTCGAGCACAAACACGTGCGAGAGGATGCATCCCGCAGGCTAGTCGAGCAAAAACACGTGCGAGAGGATGCATCCCGCAGGCTAGTCGAGTAAAAACACGTGCGAAAGGATGCATCCCGCAGGCTAGTCGAGCACAAACACGTGCGAGGTTTTGTGGGATGCGCATGCGCAGGTTTTGTGGGATGCGCATGCGCAGATTTCTTGGGATGCGCATGCGCAGGTTTTTTGGGATGCGCATGGCTAGTCGAGCAAAAACACGTGCGAGAGGATGCATCCCGCAGGCTAGTCGAGTAAAAACACTTGCGAGGTTTCGTGGGATGCGCATGCGCAGGTTTCGTGGGATGCGCATGCGCAGGTTTTTTGGGATGCGCATGGCTATTCGAGCAAATACACGTGCGAGAGGATGCATCCCGCAGGGTAGTCGAGTAAAAACACGTGCGAGAGGATGCATCCCGCAGGGTAGTCGAGTAAAAACACGTGCGAGAGGATGCATCCCGCAGGCTAGTCGAGTAAAAACACGTGCGAGAGGATGCATCCCGCAGGCTAGTCGAGTAGAAACACGTGCAAGAGGATGCTTCCCGCAGGCTAGTCGAGTAAAAACACGTGCGAGAGGATGCATCCCGCAGGCTAGTCGAGTAAAAACACGTGCGAGAGAATGCTTCCCGCAGGCTAGTCGAGTAAAAACACGTGCGAGAGGATGCATCCCGCATGCTAGTCGAGTAAAAACACGTGCAAGAGGATGCTTCCCGCAGGCTAGTCGAGCAAAAACACGTGCGAGAGGATGCATCCCGCAGGCTAGTCGAGCAAAAACACGTGCGAGAGGATGCATCCCGCAGGCTAGTCGAGCAAAAACACGTGCGAGAGGATGCATCCCGCAGGCTAGTCGAGCAAAAACACGTGCGAGAGGATGCATCCCGCAGTCTAGTCGAGCAAAAACACGTGCGAGAGGATGCATCCCGCAGGCTAGTCGAGCAAAACCACGTGCGAGAGGATGCATCCCGCAGGCTAGTCGAGTAAAAACACGTGCGAGAGGATGCATCCTGCAGGCTAGTCGAGTAAAAACACGAGCGAGAGGATGCATCCCGCAGGCTAGTCGAGTAAAAACACGTGCGAGAGGATGCATCCCGCAGGCTAGTCGAGTAAAAACACGTGCAAGAGGATGCTTCCCGCAGGCTAGTCGAGTAAAAACACGTGCGAGAGGATGCATCCCGCAGGCTAGTCGAGTAAAAACACGTGCGAGAGGATGCTTCCCGCAGGCTAGTCGAGTAAAAACACGTGCGAAAGGATGCATCCCGCAGGCTAGTCGAGCACAAACACGTGCGAGGTTTTGTGGGATGCGCATGCGCAGGTTTTGTGGGATGCGCATGCGCAGATTTTTTGGGATGCGCATGCGCAGGTTTTTTGGGATGCGCATGGCTAGTCGAGCAAAAACACGTGCGAGAGGATGCATCCCGCAGGGTAGTCGAGTAAAAACACGTGCGAGAGGATGCATCCCGCAGGCTAGTCGAGTAAAAACACGTGCGAGAGGATGCATCCCGCAGGCTAGTGGAGTAAAAACACGTGCGAGAGGATGCATCCCGCAGGCTAGTCGAATAAAAACACGTGCGAGACGATGCATCCCGCAGCCTAGACGAGTAAAAACACGTGCGAGAGGATGCATCCCGCAGGCTAGTCGAGTAAAAACACGTGCGAGAGGATGCATCCCGCAGGCTAGTCGAGTAAAAACACGTGCGAGAGGATGCATCCCGCAGGCTAGTCGAGTAAAAACACGTGCGAGAGGATGCACCCCGCAGGCTAGTCGAGCAAAAACACGTGCGAGAGGATGCATCCCGCAGGCTAGTCGAGTAAAAACACGTGCGAGAAGATGCATCCCGCAGGCTAGTCGAGCACAAACACGTGCGAGAGGATGCATCCCGCAGGCTAGTCGAGCAAAAACACGTGCGAGAGGATGCATCCCGCAGGCTAGTCGAGTAAAAACACGTGCGAAAGGATGCATCCCGCAGGCTAGTCGAGCACAAACACGTGCGAGAGGATGCATCCCGCAGGCTAGTCGAGTAAAAACACTTGCGAGGTTTCGTGGGATGCGCATGCGCAGGTTTCGTGGGATGCGCATGCGCAGGTTTCGTGGGATGCGCATGCGCAGGTTTTGTGGGATGCGCATGCCAGATTTCTTGGGATGCGCATGCGCAGGTTTTTTGGGATGCGCATGGCTAGTCGAGCAAATACACGTGCGAGAGGATGCATCCCGCAGGCTAGTCGAGTAAAAACACGTGCGAGAGGATGCATCCTGCAGGCTAGTCGAGTAAAAACACGAGCGAGAGGATGCATCCCGCAGGCTAGTCGAGTAAAAACACGTGCGAGAGGATGCATCCCGCAGGCTAGTCGAGTAAAAACACGTGCAAGAGGATGCTTCCCGCAGGCTAGTCGAGTAAAAACACGTGCGAGAGGATGCATCCCGCAGGCTAGTCGAGTAAAAACACGTGCGGGAGGATGCATCCTGCAGGCTAGTCGAGTAAAAACACGTGCGAGAGGATGCATCCCGCAGGCTAGTCGAGTAAAAACACGTGCGAGAGGATGCATCCCGCAGGCTAGTCGAGTAAAAACACTTGCGAGGTTTCGTGGGATGCGCATGCGCAGGTTTCGTGGGATGCGCATGCGCAGGTTTTGTGGGATGCGCATGCGCAGATTTCTTGGGATGCGCATGCGCAGGTTTTTTGGGATGCGCATGGCTAGTCGAGCAAATACACGTGCGAGAGGATGCATCCCGCAGGCTAGTCGAGTAAAAACACGTGCGAGAGGATGCATCCTGCAGGCTAGTCGAGTAAAAACACGAGCGAGAGGATGCATCCCGCAGGCTAGTCGAGTAAAAACACGTGCGAGAGGATGCATCCCGCAGGCTAGTCGAGTAAAAACACGTGCAAGAGGATGCTTCCCGCAGGCTAGTCGAGTAAAAACACGTGCGAGAGGATGCATCCCGCAGGCTAGTCGAGTAAAAACACGTGCGAGAGAATGCTTCCCGCAGGCTAGTCGAGTAAAAACACGTGCGAGAGGATGCATCCCGCATGCTAGTCGAGTAAAAACACGTGCAAGAGGATGCTTCCCGCAGGCTAGTCGAGCAAAAACACGTGCGAGAGGATGCATCCCGCAGGCTAGTCGAGTAAAAACACGTGCAAGAGGATGCTTCCCGCAGGCTAGTCGAGTAAAAACACGTGCGAGAGGATGCATCCCGCAGGCTAGTCGAGTAAAAACACGTGCGAGAGGATGCTTCCCGCAGGCTAGTCGAGTAAAAACACGTGCGAAAGGATGCATCCCGCAGGCTAGTCGAGCACAAACACGTGCGAGGTTTTGTGGGATGCGCATGCGCAGATTTTTTGGGATGCGCATGCGCAGGTTTTTTGGGATGCGCATGGCTAGTCGAGCAAAAACACGTGCGAGAGGATGCATCCCGCAGGGTAGTCGAGTAAAAACACGTGCGAGAGGATGCATCCCGCAGGCTAGTCGAGTAAAAACACGTGCGAGAGGATGCATCCCGCAGGCTAGTGGAGTAAAAACACGTGCGAGAGGATGCATCCCGCAGGCTAGTCGAATAAAAACACGTGCGAGACGATGCATCCCGCAGCCTAGACGAGTAAAAACACGTGCGAGAGGATGCATCCCGCAGGCTAGTCGAGTAAAAACACGTGCGAGAGGATGCATCCCGCAGGCTAGTCGAGTAAAAACACGTGCGAGAGGATGCATCCCGCAGGCTAGTCGAGTAAAAACACGTGCGAGAGGATGCACCCCGCAGGCTAGTCGAGCAAAAACACGTGCGAGAGGATGCATCCCGCAGGCTAGTCGAGTAAAAACACGTGCGAGAAGATGCATCCCGCAGGCTAGTCGAGCACAAACACGTGCGAGAGGATGCATCCCGCAGGCTAGTCGAGCAAAAACACGTGCGAGAGGATGCATCCCGCAGGCTAGTCGAGTAAAAACACGTGCGAAAGGATGCATCCCGCAGGCTAGTCGAGCACAAACACGTGCGAGGTTTTGTGGGATGCGCATGCGCAGGTTTTGTGGGATGCGCATACGCAGATTTCTTGGGATGCGCATGCGCAGGTTTTTTGGGATGCTCATGGCTAGTCGAGCAAAAACACGTGCGAGAGGATGCATCCCGCAGGCTAGTCGAGTAAAAACACTTGCGAGGTTTCGTGGGATGCGCATGCGCAGGTTTCGTGGGATGCGCATGCGCAGGTTTTGTGGGATGCGCATGCGCAGATTTCTTGGGATGCGCATGCGCAGGTTTTTTGGGATGCGCATGGCTAGTCGAGCAAATACACGTGCGAGAGGATGCATCCCGCAGGCTAGTCGAGTAAAAACACGTGCGAGAGGATGCATCCTGCAGGCTAGTCGAGTAAAAACACGAGCGAGAGGATGCATCCCGCATGGCTAGTCGAGCAAAAACACGTGCGAGAGGATGCATCCCGCAGGCTAGTCGAGTAAAAACACGTGCGAGAGGATGCATCCCGCAGGCTAGTCGAGTAAAAACACGTGCGAGAGGATGCATCCCGCAGGCTAGTGGAGTAAAAACACGTGCGAGAGGATGCATCCCGCAGGCTAGTCGAATAAAAACACGTGCGAGACGATGCATCCCGCAGCCTAGACGAGTAAAAACACGTGCGAGAGGATGCATCCCGCAGGCTAGTCGAGTAAAAACACGTGCGAGAGGATGCATCCCGCAGGCCAGTCGAGTAAAAACACGTGCGAGAGGATGCATCCCGCAGGCTAGTCGAGTAAAAACACGTGCGAGGTTTTGTGGGATGCGCATGCGCAGGTTTTGTGGGATGCGCATGCGCAGGTTTTTTGGGATGCGCATGTGCAGGTTTTTTGGGATGCGCATGGCTAGTCGAGCAAAAACACGTGCGAGAGGATGCATCCCGCAGGCTAGTCGAGTGAAAACACGTGCGAGAGGATGCATCCCGCAGGCTAGTCGAGTAAAAACACGTGCGAGGTTTTGTGGGATGCGCATACGCAGGTTTTGTGGGATGCGCATGCGCAGGTTTTTTGGGATGCGCATGCGCAGGTTTTTTGGGATGCGCATGGCTAGTCGAGCAAAAACACGTGCGAGAGGATGCATCCCGCAGGCTAGTCGAGTAAAAACACGTGCGAGAGGATGCATACCGCAGGCTAGTCGAGTAAAAACACGTGCGAGAGGATGCATCCCGCAGGCTAGTCGAGTAAAAACACGTGCGAGGTTTTGTGGGATGCGCATGCGCAGGTTTTGTGGGATGCGCATGCGCAGGTTTTTTGGGATGCGCATGTGCAGGTTTTTTGGGATGCGCATGGCTAGTCGAGCAAAAACACGTGCGAGAGGATGCATCCCGCAGGCTAGTCGAGTGAAAACACGTGCGAGAGGATGCTTCCCGCAGGCTAGTCGAGTAAAAACACGTGCGAAAGGATGCATCCCGCAGGCTAGTCGAGCCCAAACACGTGCGAGGTTTTGTGGGATGCGCATGCGCAGGTTTTGTGGGATGCGCATGCGCAGATTTTTTGGGATGCGCATGCGCAGGTTTTTTGGGATGCGCATGGCTAGTCGAGCAAAAACACGTGCGAGAGGATGCATCCCGCAGGGTAGTCGAGTAAAAACACGTGCGAGAGGATGCATCCCGCAGGCTAGTCGAGTAAAAACACGTGCGAGAGGATGCATCCCGCAGGCTAGTGGAGTAAAAACACGTGCGAGAGGATGCATCCCGCAGGCTAGTCGAATAAAAACACGTGCGAGACGATGCATCCCGCAGCCTAGACGAGTAAAAACACGTGCGAGAGGATGCATCCCGCAGGCTAGTCGAGTAAAAACACGTGCGAGAGGATGCATCCCGCAGGCTAGTCGAGTAAAAACACGTGCGAGGTTTTGTGGGATGCGCATGCGCAGGTTTTGTGGGATGCGCATGCGCAGGTTTTTTGGGATGCGCATGCGCAGGTTTTTTGGGATGCGCATGGCTAGTCGAGCAAAAACACGTGCGAGAGGATGCATCCCGCAGGCTAGTCGAGCACAAACACGTGCGAGAGGATGCATCCCGCAGGCTAGTCGAGTAAAAACACGTGCGAAAGGATGCATCCCGCAGGCTAGTCGAGCACAAACACGTGCGAGGTTTTGTGGGATGCGCATGCGCAGGTTTTGTGGGATGCGCATGCGCAGATTTTTTGGGATGCGCATGCGCAGGTTTTTTGGGATGCGCATGGCTAGTCGAGCAAAAACACGTGCGAGAGGATGCATCCCGCAGGCTAGTCGAGTAAAAACACGTGCGAGAGGATGCATCCCGCAGGCTAGTCGAGTAAAAACACGTGCGAGAGGATGCATCCCGCAGGCTAGTCGAGTAAAAACACGTGCGAGAGGATGCATCCCGCAGGCTAGTCGAGTAAAAACACGTGCGAGGTTTTGTGGGATGCGCATGCGCAGGTTTTGTGGGATGCGCATGCGCAGGTTTTGTGGGATGCGCATGCGCAGGTTTTTTGGGATGCGCATGTGCAGGTTTTTTGGGATGCGCATGGCTAGTCGAGCAAAAACACGTGCGAGAGGATGCATCCCGCAGGCTAGTCGAGTAAAAACACGTGCGAGAGGATGCATCCCGCAGGCTAGTCGAGCACAAACACGTGCGAGAGGATGCATCCCGCAGGCTAGTCGAGCAAAAACACGTGCGAGAGGATGCATCCCGCAGGCTAGTCGAGTAAAAACACGTGCGAAAGGATGCATCCCGCAGGCTAGTCGAGCACAAACACGTGCGAGGTTTTGTGGGATGCGCATGCGCAGATTTTTTGGGATGCGCATGCGCAGGTTTTTTGGGATGCGCATGGCTAGTCGAGCAAAAACACGTGCGAGAGGATGCATCCCGCAGGCTAGTCGAGTAAAAACACGTGCGAAAGGATGCATCCCGCAGGCTAGTCGAGCACAAACACGTGCGAGGTTTTGTGGGATGCGCATGCGCAGGTTTTGTGGGATGCGCATGCGCAGATTTTTTGGGACGCGCATGCGCAGGTTTTTTGGGATGCGCATGGCTAGTCGAGCAAAAACACGTGCGAGAGGATGCATCCCGCAGGCTAGTCGAGTAAAAACACGTGCGAGGTTTTGTGGGATGCGCATGCGCAGGTTTTGTGGGATGCGCATGCGCAGGTTTTTTGGGATGCGCATGCGCAGGTTTTTTGGGATGCGCATGCCTAGGCGAGCAAAAACACGTGCGAGAGGATGCATCCCGCAGGCTAGTCGAGCAAAAACACGTGCGAAAGGATGCATCCCGCAGGCTGGTCGAGCAAAAACACGTGCGAGAGGATGCATCCCGCAGGCTAGTCGAGTAAAAACACGTGCGAGAAGATGCATCCCGCAGGCTAGTCGAGCACAAACACGTGCGAGAGGATGCATCCCGCAGGCTAGTCGAGCAAAAACACGTGCGAGAGGATGCATCCCGCAGGCTAGTCGAGTAAAAACACGTGCGAAAGGATGCATCCCGCAGGCTAGTCGAGCACAAACACGTGCGAGGTTTTGTGGGATGCGCATGCGCAGGTTTTGTGGGATGCGCATGCGCAGATTTCTTGGGATGCGCATGCGCAGGTTTTTTGGGATGCGCATGGCTAGTCGAGCAAAAACACGTGCGAGAGGATGCATCCCGCAGGCTAGTCGAGCAAAAACACGTGCGAGAGGATGCATCCCGCAGGCTAGTCGAGCAAAAACACGTGCGAGAGGATGCATCCCGCAGGCTAGTCGAGCAAAAACACGTGCGAGAGGATGCATCCCGCAGTCTAGTCGAGCAAAAACACGTGCGAGAGGATGCATCCCGCAGGCTAGTCGAGCAAAACCACGTGCGAGAGGATGCATCCCGCAGGCTAGTCGAGTAAAAACACGTGCGAGAGGATGCATCCTGCAGGCTAGTCGAGTAAAAACACGAGCGAGAGGATGCATCCCGCAGGCTAGTCGAGTAAAAACACGTGCGAGAGGATGCATCCCGCAGGCTAGTCGAGTAAAAACACGTGCAAGAGGATGCTTCCCGCAGGCTAGTCGAGTAAAAACACGTGCGAGAGGATGCATCCCGCAGGCTAGTCGAGTAAAAACACGTGCGAGAGGATGCTTCCCGCAGGCTAGTCGAGTAAAAACACGTGCGAAAGGATGCATCCCGCAGGCTAGTCGAGCACAAACACGTGCGAGGTTTTGTGGGATGCGCATGCGCAGGTTTTGTGGGATGCGCATGCGCAGATTTTTTGGGATGCGCATGCGCAGGTTTTTTGGGATGCGCATGGCTAGTCGAGCAAAAACACGTGCGAGAGGATGCATCCCGCAGGGTAGTCGAGTAAAAACACGTGCGAGAGGATGCATCCCGCAGGCTAGTCGAGTAAAAACACGTGCGAGAGGATGCATCCCGCAGGCTAGTGGAGTAAAAACACGTGCGAGAGGATGCATCCCGCAGGCTAGTCGAATAAAAACACGTGCGAGACGATGCATCCCGCAGCCTAGACGAGTAAAAACACGTGCGAGAGGATGCATCCCGCAGGCTAGTCGAGCAAAAACACGTGCGAGAGGATGCATCCCGCAGGCTAGTCGAGTAAAAACACGTGCGAGAGGATGCATCCTGCAGGCTAGTCGAGTAAAAACACGTGCGAGAGGATGCATCCCGCAGGCTAGTCGAGTAAAAACACGTGCGAGAGGATGCATCCCGCAGGCTAGTCGAGTAAAAACACTTGCGAGGTTTCGTGGGATGCGCATGCGCAGGTTTCGTGGGATGCGCATGCGCAGGTTTTGTGGGATGCGCATGCGCAGATTTCTTGGGATGCGCATGCGCAGGTTTTTTGGGATGCGCATGGCTAGTCGAGCAAATACACGTGCGAGAGGATGCATCCCGCAGGCTAGTCGAGTAAAAACACGTGCGAGAGGATGCATCCTGCAGGCTAGTCGAGTAAAAACACGAGCGAGAGGATGCATCCCGCAGGCTAGTCGAGTAAAAACACGTGCGAGAGGATGCATCCCGCAGGCTAGTCGAGTAAAAACACGTGCAAGAGGATGCTTCCCGCAGGCTAGTCGAGTAAAAACACGTGCGAGAGGATGCATCCCGCAGGCTAGTCGAGTAAAAACACGTGCGAGAGGATGCATCCCGCAGGCTAGTCGAGTAAAAACACGTGCGAGAGGATGCATCCCGCAGGCTAGTCGAGTAAAAACACGTGCGAGAGGATGCATCCCGCAGGCTAGTGGAGTAAAAACACGTGCGAGAGGATGCATCCCGCAGGCTAGTCGAATAAAAACACGTGCGAGACGATGCATCCCGCAGCCTAGACGAGTAAAAACACGTGCGAGAGGATGCATCCCGCAGGCTAGTCGAGTAGAAACACGTGCAAGAGGATGCTTCCCGCAGGCTAGTCGAGTAAAAACACGTGCGTGAGGATGCATCCCGCAGGCTAGTCGAGTAAAAACACGTGCGAGAGGATGCTTCCCGCAGGCTAGTCGAGTAAAAACACGTGCGAGAGGATGCATCCCGCATGCTAGTCGAGTAAAAACACGTGCAAGAGGATGCTTCCCGCAGGCTAGTCGAGTAAAAACACGTGCGAGAGGATGCATCCCGCAGGCTAGTCGAGCAAAAACACGTGCGAGAGGATGCATCCCGCAGGCTAGTCGAGCAAAAACACGTGCGAGAGGATGCATCCCGCAGGCTAGTCGAGTAAAAACACGTGCGAGAGGATGCATCCTGCAGGCTAGTCGAGTAAAAACACGTGCGAGAGGATGCATCCCGCAGGCTAGTCGAGTAAAAACACGTGCGAGAGGATGCATCCCGCAGGCTAGTCGAGTAGAAACACTTGCGAGGTTTCGTGGGATGCGCATGCGCAGGTTTCGTGGGATGCGCATGCGCAGGTTTTTTGGGATGCGCATGGCTAGTCGAGCAAATACACGTGCGAGAGGATGCATCCCGCAGGGTAGTCGAGTAAAAACACGTGCGAGAGGATGCATCCCGCAGGCTAGTCGAGTAAAAACACGTGCAAGAGGATGCTTCCCGCAGGCTAGTCGAGTAAAAACACGTGCGAGAGGATGCATCCCGCAGGCTAGTCGAGTAAAAACACGTGCGAGAGGATGCGTCCCGCAGGCTAGTCGAGCAAAAACACGTGCGAGAGGATGCATCCCGCAGGCTAGTCGAGCAAAAACACGTGCGAGAGGATGCATCCCGCAGGCTAGTCGAGCAAAAACACGTGCGGGAGGATGCATCCCGCAGTCTAGTCGAGCAAAAACACGTGCGAGAGGATGCATCCCGCAGGCTAGTCGAGCAAAACCACGTGCGAGAGGATGCATCCCGCAGGCTAGTCGAGTAAAAACACGTGCGAGAGGATGCATCCTGCAGGCTAGTCGAGTAAAAACACGAGCGAGAGGATGCATCCCGCAGGCTAGTCGAGTAAAAACACGTGCGAGAGGATGCATCCCGCAGGCTAGTCGAGTAAAAACACGTGCAAGAGGATGCTTCCCGCAGGCTAGTCGAGTAAAAACACGTGCGAGAGGATGCATCCCGCAGGCTAGTCGAGTAAAAACACGTGCGAGAGGATGCTTCCCGCAGGCTAGTCGAGTAAAAACACGTGCGAAAGGATGCATCCCGCAGGCTAGTCGAGCACAAACACGTGCGAGGTTTTGTGGGATGCGCATGCGCAGGTTTTGTGGGATGCGCATGCGCAGATTTTTTGGGATGCGCATGCGCAGGTTTTTTGGGATGCGCATGGCTAGTCGAGCAAAAACACGTGCGAGAGGATGCATCCCGCAGGGTAGTCGAGTAAAAACACGTGCGAGAGGATGCATCCCGCAGGCTAGTCGAGTAAAAACACGTGCGAGAGGATGCATCCCGCAGGCTAGTGGAGTAAAAACACGTGCGAGAGGATGCATCCCGCAGGCTAGTCGAATAAAAACACGTGCGAGACGATGCATCCCGCAGCCTAGACGAGTAAAAACACGTGCGAGAGGATGCATCCCGCAGGCTAGTCGAGTAAAAACACGTGCGAGAGGATGCATCCCGCAGGCTAGTCGAGTAAAAACACGTGCGAGAGGATGCATCCCGCAGGCTAGTCGAGTAAAAACACGTGCGAGAGGATGCACCCCGCAGGCTAGTCGAGCAAAAACACGTGCGAGAGGATGCATCCCGCAGGCTAGTCGAGTAAAAACACGTGCGAGAAGATGCATCCCGCAGGCTAGTCGAGCACAAACACGTGCGAGAGGATGCATCCCGCAGGCTAGTCGAGCAAAAACACGTGCGAGAGGATGCATCCCGCAGGCTAGTCGAGTAAAAACACGTGCGAAAGGATGCATCCCGCAGGCTAGTCGAGCACAAACACGTGCGAGGTTTTGTGGGATGCGCATGCGCAGGTTTTGTGGGATGCGCATGCGCAGATTTCTTGGGATGCGCATGCGCAGGTTTTTTGGGATGCGCATGGCTAGTCGAGCAAAAACACGTGCGAGAGGATGCATCCCGCAGGCTAGTCGAGTAAAAACACTTGCGAGGTTTCGTGGGATGCGCATGCGCAGGTTTCGTGGGATGCGCATGCGCAGGTTTTGTGGGATGCGCATGCGCAGATTTCTTGGGATGCGCATGCGCAGGTTTTTTGGGATGCGCATGGCTAGTCGAGCAAATACACGTGCGAGAGGATGCATCCCGCAGGCTAGTCGAGTAAAAACACGTGCGAGAGGATGCATCCTGCAGGCTAGTCGAGTAAAAACACGAGCGAGAGGATGCATCCCGCAGGCTAGTCGAGTAAAAACACGTGCGAGAGGATGCATCCCGCAGGCTAGTCGAGTAAAAACACGTGCAAGAGGATGCTTCCCGCAGGCTAGTCGAGTAAAAACACGTGCGAGAGGATGCATCCCGCAGGCTAGTCGAGTAAAAACACGTGCGAGAGGATGCATCCTGCAGGCTAGTCGAGTAAAAACACGTGCGAGAGGATGCATCCCGCAGGCTAGTCGAGTAAAAACACGTGCGAGAGGATGCATCCCGCAGGCTAGTCGAGTAAAAACACTTGCGAGGTTTCGTGGGATGCGCATGCGCAGGTTTCGTGGGATGCGCATGCGCAGGTTTTGTGGGATGCGCATGCGCAGATTTCTTGGGATGCGCATGCGCAGGTTTTTTGGGATGCGCATGGCTAGTCGAGCAAATACACGTGCGAGAGGATGCATCCCGCAGGCTAGTCGAGTAAAAACACGTGCGAGAGGATGCATCCTGCAGGCTAGTCGAGTAAAAACACGAGCGAGAGGATGCATCCCGCAGGCTAGTCGAGTAAAAACACGTGCGAGAGGATGCATCCCGCAGGCTAGTCGAGTAAAAACACGTGCAAGAGGATGCTTCCCGCAGGCTAGTCGAGTAAAAACACGTGCGAGAGGATGCATCCCGCAGGCTAGTCGAGTAAAAACACGTGCGAGAGAATGCTTCCCGCAGGCTAGTCGAGTAAAAACACGTGCGAGAGGATGCATCCCGCATGCTAGTCGAGTAAAAACACGTGCAAGAGGATGCTTCCCGCAGGCTAGTCGAGCAAAAACACGTGCGAGAGGATGCATCCCGCAGGCTAGTCGAGCAAAAACACGTGCGAGAGGATGCATCCCGCAGGCTAGTCGAGCAAAAACACGTGCGAGAGGATGCATCCCGCAGGCTAGTCGAGCAAAAACACGTGCGAGAGGATGCATCCCGCAGGCTAGTCGAGCAAAAACACGTGCGAGAGGATGCATCCCGCAGTCTAGTCGAGCAAAAACACGTGCGAGAGGATGCATCCCGCAGGCTAGTCGAGTAAAAACACGAGCGAGAGGATGCATCCCGCAGGCTAGTCGAGCACAAACACGTGCGAGGTTTTGTGGGATGCGCATGCGCAGGTTTTGTGGGATGCGCATGCGCAGATTTCTTGGGATGCGCATGCGCAGGTTTTTTGGGATGCGCATGGCTAGTCGAGCAAAAACACGTGCGAGAGGATGCATCCCGCAGGCTAGTCGAGTAAAAACACTTGCGAGGTTTCGTGGGATGCGCATGCGCAGGTTTCGTGGGATGCGCATGCGCAGGTTTTTTGGGATGCGCATGGCTATTCGAGCAAATACACGTGCGAGAGGATGCATCCCGCAGGGTAGTCGAGTAAAAACACGTGCGAGAGGATGCATCCCGCAGGCTAGTCGAGCAAAAACACGTGCGAGAGGATGCATCCCGCAGGCTAGTCGAGCAAAAACACGTGCGAGAGGATGCATCCCGCAGGCTAGTCGAGCAAAAACACGTGCGAGAGGATGCATCCCGCAGTCTAGTCGAGCAAAAACACGTGCGAGAGGATGCATCCCGCAGGCTAGTCGAGTAAAAACACGAGCGAGAGGATGCATCCCGCAGGCTAGTCGAGCACAAACACGTGCGAGGTTTTGTGGGATGCGCATGCGCAGGTTTTGTGGGATGCGCATGCGCAGATTTCTTGGGTTGCGCATGCGCAGGTTTTTTGGGATGCGCATGGCTAGTCGAGCAAATACACGTGCGAGAGGATGCATCCCGCAGGCTAGTCGAGTAAAAACACGTGCAAGAGGATGCTTCCCGCAGGCTAGTCGAGTAAAAACACGTGCGAGAGGATGCATCCCGCAGGCTAGTCGAGTAAAAACACGTGCGAGAGAATGCTTCCCGCAGGCTAGTCGAGTAAAAACACGTGCGAGAGGATGCATCCCGCATGCTAGTCGAGTAAAAACACGTGCAAGAGGATGCTTCCCGCAGGCTAGTCGAGCAAAAACACGTGCGAGAGGATGCATCCCGCAGGCTAGTCGAGCAAAAACACGTGCGAGAGGATGCATCCCGCAGGCTAGTCGAGCAAAAACACGTGCGAGAGGATGCATCCCGCAGGCTAGTCGAGCAAAAACACGTGCGAGAGGATGCATCCCGCAGGCTAGTCGAGCAAAAACACGTGCGAGAGGATGCATCCCGCAGTCTAGTCGAGCAAAAACACGTGCGAGAGGATGCATCCCGCAGGCTAGTCGAGTAAAAACACGTGCGAGAGGATGCATCCCGCAGGCTAGTCGAGTAAAAACACGTGCAAGAGGATGCTTCCCGCAGGCTAGTCGAGTAAAAACACGTGCGAGAGGATGCATCCCGCAGGCTAGTCGAGTAAAAACACGTGCGAGAGAATGCTTCCCGCAGGCTAGTCGAGTAAAAACACGTGCGAGAGGATGCATCCCGCATGCTAGTCGAGTAAAAACACGTGCAAGAGGATGCTTCCCGCAGGCTAGTCGAGCAAAAACACGTGCGAGAGGATGCATCCCGCAGGCTAGTCGAGCAAAAACACGTGCGAGAGGATGCATCCCGCAGGCTAGTCGAGCAAAAACACGTGCGAGAGGATGCATCCCGCAGGCTAGTCGAGCAAAAACACGTGCGAGAGGATGCATCCCGCAGGCTAGTCGAGCAAAAACACGTGCGAGAGGATGCATCCCGCAGTCTAGTCGAGCAAAAACACGTGCGAGAGGATGCATCCCGCAGGCTAGTCGAGTAAAAACACGAGCGAGAGGATGCATCCCGCAGGCTAGTCGAGCACAAACACGTGCGAGGTTTTGTGGGATGCGCATGCGCAGGTTTTGTGGGATGCGCATGCGCAGATTTCTTGGGATGCGCATGCGCAGGTTTTTTGGGATGCGCATGGCTAGTCGAGCAAAAACACGTGCGAGAGGATGCATCCCGCAGGCTAGTCGAGTAAAAACACTTGCGAGGTTTCGTGGGATGCGCATGCGCAGGTTTCGTGGGATGCGCATGCGCAGGTTTTTTGGGATGCGCATGGCTATTCGAGCAAATACACGTGCGAGAGGATGCATCCCGCAGGGTAGTCGAGTAAAAACACGTGCGAGAGGATGCATCCCGCAGGGTAGTCGAGTAAAAACACGTGCGAGAGGATGCATCCCGCAGGCTAGTCGAGTAAAAACACGTGCGAGAGGATGCATCCCGCAGGCTAGTCGAGTAGAAACACGTGCAAGAGGATGCTTCCCGCAGGCTAGTCGAGTAAAAACACGTGCGAGAGGATGCATCCCGCAGGCTAGTCGAGTAAAAACACGTGCGAGAGAATGCTTCCCGCAGGCTAGTCGAGTAAAAACACGTGCGAGAGGATGCATCCCGCATGCTAGTCGAGTAAAAACACGTGCAAGAGGATGCTTCCCGCAGGCTAGTCGAGCAAAAACACGTGCGAGAGGATGCATCCCGCAGGCTAGTCGAGCAAAAACACGTGCGAGAGGATGCATCCCGCAGGCTAGTCGAGCAAAAACACGTGCGAGAGGATGCATCCCGCAGGCTAGTCGAGCAAAAACACGTGCGAGAGGATGCATCCCGCAGTCTAGTCGAGCAAAAACACGTGCGAGAGGATGCATCCCGCAGGCTAGTCGAGCAAAACCACGTGCGAGAGGATGCATCCCGCAGGCTAGTCGAGTAAAAACACGTGCGAGAGGATGCATCCTGCAGGCTAGTCGAGTAAAAACACGAGCGAGAGGATGCATCCCGCAGGCTAGTCGAGTAAAAACACGTGCGAGAGGATGCATCCCGCAGGCTAGTCGAGTAAAAACACGTGCAAGAGGATGCTTCCCGCAGGCTAGTCGAGTAAAAACACGTGCGAGAGGATGCATCCCGCAGGCTAGTCGAGTAAAAACACGTGCGAGAGGATGCTTCCCGCAGGCTAGTCGAGTAAAAACACGTGCGAAAGGATGCATCCCGCAGGCTAGTCGAGCACAAACACGTGCGAGGTTTTGTGGGATGCGCATGCGCAGGTTTTGTGGGATGCGCATGCGCAGATTTTTTGGGATGCGCATGCGCAGGTTTTTTGGGATGCGCATGGCTAGTCGAGCAAAAACACGTGCGAGAGGATGCATCCCGCAGGGTAGTCGAGTAAAAACACGTGCGAGAGGATGCATCCCGCAGGCTAGTCGAGTAAAAACACGTGCGAGAGGATGCATCCCGCAGGCTAGTGGAGTAAAAACACGTGCGAGAGGATGCATCCCGCAGGCTAGTCGAATAAAAACACGTGCGAGACGATGCATCCCGCAGCCTAGACGAGTAAAAACACGTGCGAGAGGATGCATCCCGCAGGCTAGTCGAGTAAAAACACGTGCGAGAGGATGCATCCCGCAGGCTAGTCGAGTAAAAACACGTGCGAGAGGATGCATCCCGCAGGCTAGTCGAGTAAAAACACGTGCGAGAGGATGCATCCCGCAGGCTAGTCGAATAAAAACACGTGCGAGACGATGCATCCCGCAGCCTAGACGAGTAAAAACACGTGCGAGAGGATGCATCCCGCAGGCTAGTCGAGTAAAAACACGTGCGAGAGGATGCATCCCGCAGGCTAGTCGAGTAAAAACACGTGCGAGAGGATGCATCCCGCAGGCTAGTCGAGTAAAAACACGTGCGAGAGTATGCATCCCGCAGGCTAGTCGAGCAAAAACACGTGCGAGAGGATGCATCCCGCAGGCTAGTCGAGCAAAAACACGTGCGAGAGGATGTATCCCGCAGGCTAGTCGAGTAAAAACACGTGCGAGAGGATGCTTCCCGCAGGCTAGTCGAGTAAAAACACGTGCGAAAGGATGCATCCCGCAGGCTAGTCGAGCACAAACACGTGCGAGGTTTTGTGGGATGCGCATGCGCAGGTTTTGTGGGATGCGCATGCGCAGATTTCTTGGGATGCGCATGCGCAGGTTTTTTGGGATGCGCATGCCTAGGCGAGCAAAAACACGTGCGAGAGGATGCATCCCGCAGGCTAGTCGAGCAAAAACACGTGCGAAAGGATGCATCCCGCAGGCTGGTCGAGCAAAAACACGTGCGAGAGGATGCATCCCGCAGGCTAGTCGAGTAAAAACACGTGCGAGAAGAAGCATCCCGCAGGCTAGTCGAGCACAAACACGTGCGAGAGGATGCATCCCGCAGGCTAGTCGAGCAAAAACACGTGCGAGAGGATGCATCCCGCAGGCTAGTCGAGTAAAAACACGTGCGAAAGGATGCATCCCGCAGGCTAGTCGAGCACAAACACGTGCGAGGTTTTGTGGGATGCGCATGCGCAGGTTTTGTGGGATGCGCATGCGCAGATTTCTTGGGATGCGCATGCGCAGGTTTTTTGGGATGCGCATGGCTAGTCGAGCAAAAACACGTGCGAGAGGATGCATCCCGCAGGCTAGTCGAGTAAAAACACTTGCGAGGTTTCGTGGGATGCGCATGCGCAGGTTTCGTGGGATGCGCATGCGCAGGTTTTTTGGGATGCGCATGGCTATTCGAGCAAATACACGTGCGAGAGGATGCATCCCGCAGGGTAGTCGAGTAAAAACACGTGCGAGAGGATGCATCCCGCAGGGTAGTCGAGTAAAAACACGTGCGAGAGGATGCATCCCGCAGGCTAGTCGAGTAAAAACACGTGCGAGAGGATGCATCCCGCAGGCTAGTCGAGTAGAAACACGTGCAAGAGGATGCTTCCCGCAGGCTAGTCGAGTAAAAACACGTGCGAGAGGATGCATCCCGCAGGCTAGTCGAGTAAAAACACGTGCGAGAGAATGCTTCCCGCAGGCTAGTCGAGTAAAAACACGTGCGAGAGGATGCATCCCGCATGCTAGTCGAGTAAAAACACGTGCAAGAGGATGCTTCCCGCAGGCTAGTCGAGCAAAAACACGTGCGAGAGGATGCATCCCGCAGGCTAGTCGAGCAAAAACACGTGCGAGAGGATGCATCCCGCAGGCTAGTCGAGCAAAAACACGTGCGAGAGGATGCATCCCGCAGGCTAGTCGAGCAAAAACACGTGCGAGAGGATGCATCCCGCAGTCTAGTCGAGCAAAAACACGTGCGAGAGGATGCATCCCGCAGGCTAGTCGAGCAAAACCACGTGCGAGAGGATGCATCCCGCAGGCTAGTCGAGTAAAAACACGTGCGAGAGGATGCATCCTGCAGGCTAGTCGAGTAAAAACACGAGCGAGAGGATGCATCCCGCAGGCTAGTCGAGTAAAAACACGTGCGAGAGGATGCATCCCGCAGGCTAGTCGAGTAAAAACACGTGCAAGAGGATGCTTCCCGCAGGCTAGTCGAGTAAAAACACGTGCGAGAGGATGCATCCCGCAGGCTAGTCGAGTAAAAACACGTGCGAGAGGATGCTTCCCGCAGGCTAGTCGAGTAAAAACACGTGCGAAAGGATGCATCCCGCAGGCTAGTCGAGCACAAACACGTGCGAGGTTTTGTGGGATGCGCATGCGCAGGTTTTGTGGGATGCGCATGCGCAGATTTTTTGGGATGCGCATGCGCAGGTTTTTTGGGATGCGCATGGCTAGTCGAGCAAAAACACGTGCGAGAGGATGCATCCCGCAGGGTAGTCGAGTAAAAACACGTGCGAGAGGATGCATCCCGCAGGCTAGTCGAGTAAAAACACGTGCGAGAGGATGCATCCCGCAGGCTAGTGGAGTAAAAACACGTGCGAGAGGATGCATCCCGCAGGCTAGTCGAATAAAAACACGTGCGAGACGATGCATCCCGCAGCCTAGACGAGTAAAAACACGTGCGAGAGGATGCATCCCGCAGGCTAGTCGAGTAAAAACACGTGCGAGAGGATGCATCCCGCAGGCTAGTCGAGTAAAAACACGTGCGAGAGGATGCATCCCGCAGGCTAGTCGAGTAAAAACACGTGCGAGAGGATGCACCCCGCAGGCTAGTCGAGCAAAAACACGTGCGAGAGGATGCATCCCGCAGGCTAGTCGAGTAAAAACACGTGCGAGAAGATGCATCCCGCAGGCTAGTCGAGCACAAACACGTGCGAGAGGATGCATCCCGCAGGCTAGTCGAGCAAAAACACGTGCGAGAGGATGCATCCCGCAGGCTAGTCGAGTAAAAACACGTGCGAAAGGATGCATCCCGCAGGCTAGTCGAGCACAAACACGTGCGAGAGGATGCATCCCGCAGGCTAGTCGAGTAAAAACACTTGCGAGGTTTCGTGGGATGCGCATGCGCAGGTTTCGTGGGATGCGCATGCGCAGGTTTCGTGGGATGCGCATGCGCAGGTTTTGTGGGATGCGCATGCCAGATTTCTTGGGATGCGCATGCGCAGGTTTTTTGGGATGCGCATGGCTAGTCGAGCAAATACACGTGCGAGAGGATGCATCCCGCAGGCTAGTCGAGTAAAAACACGTGCGAGAGGATGCATCCTGCAGGCTAGTCGAGTAAAAACACGAGCGAGAGGATGCATCCCGCAGGCTAGTCGAGTAAAAACACGTGCGAGAGGATGCATCCCGCAGGCTAGTCGAGTAAAAACACGTGCAAGAGGATGCTTCCCGCAGGCTAGTCGAGTAAAAACACGTGCGAGAGGATGCATCCCGCAGGCTAGTCGAGTAAAAACACGTGCGGGAGGATGCATCCTGCAGGCTAGTCGAGTAAAAACACGTGCGAGAGGATGCATCCCGCAGGCTAGTCGAGTAAAAACACGTGCGAGAGGATGCATCCCGCAGGCTAGTCGAGTAAAAACACTTGCGAGGTTTCGTGGGATGCGCATGCGCAGGTTTCGTGGGATGCGCATGCGCAGGTTTTGTGGGATGCGCATGCGCAGATTTCTTGGGATGCGCATGCGCAGGTTTTTTGGGATGCGCATGGCTAGTCGAGCAAATACACGTGCGAGAGGATGCATCCCGCAGGCTAGTCGAGTAAAAACACGTGCGAGAGGATGCATCCTGCAGGCTAGTCGAGTAAAAACACGAGCGAGAGGATGCATCCCGCAGGCTAGTCGAGTAAAAACACGTGCGAGAGGATGCATCCCGCAGGCTAGTCGAGTAAAAACACGTGCAAGAGGATGCTTCCCGCAGGCTAGTCGAGTAAAAACACGTGCGAGAGGATGCATCCCGCAGGCTAGTCGAGTAAAAACACGTGCGAGAGAATGCTTCCCGCAGGCTAGTCGAGTAAAAACACGTGCGAGAGGATGCATCCCGCATGCTAGTCGAGTAAAAACACGTGCAAGAGGATGCTTCCCGCAGGCTAGTCGAGCAAAAACACGTGCGAGAGGATGCATCCCGCAGGCTAGTCGAGCAAAAACACGTGCGAGAGGATGCATCCCGCAGGCTAGTCGAGCAAAAACACGTGCGAGAGGATGCATCCCGCAGGCTAGTCGAGCAAAAACACGTGCGAGAGGATGCATCCCGCAGGCTAGTCGAGCAAAAACACGTGCGAGAGGATGCATCCCGCAGTCTAGTCGAGCAAAAACACGTGCGAGAGGATGCATCCCGCAGGCTAGTCGAGCAAAACCACGTGCGAGAGGATGCATCCCGCAGGCTAGTCGAGTAAAAACACGTGCGAGAGGATGCATCCTGCAGGCTAGTCGAGTAAAAACACGAGCGAGAGGATGCATCCCGCAGGCTAGTCGAGTAAAAACACGTGCGAGAGGATGCATCCCGCAGGCTAGTCGAGTAAAAACACGTGCAAGAGGATGCTTCCCGCAGGCTAGTCGAGTAAAAACACGTGCGAGAGGATGCATCCCGCAGGCTAGTCGAGTAAAAACACGTGCGAGAGGATGCTTCCCGCAGGCTAGTCGAGTAAAAACACGTGCGAAAGGATGCATCCCGCAGGCTAGTCGAGCACAAACACGTGCGAGGTTTTGTGGGATGCGCATGCGCAGATTTTTTGGGATGCGCATGCGCAGGTTTTTTGGGATGCGCATGGCTAGTCGAGCAAAAACACGTGCGAGAGGATGCATCCCGCAGGGTAGTCGAGTAAAAACACGTGCGAGAGGATGCATCCCGCAGGCTAGTCGAGTAAAAACACGTGCGAGAGGATGCATCCCGCAGGCTAGTGGAGTAAAAACACGTGCGAGAGGATGCATCCCGCAGGCTAGTCGAATAAAAACACGTGCGAGACGATGCATCCCGCAGCCTAGACGAGTAAAAACACGTGCGAGAGGATGCATCCCGCAGGCTAGTCGAGTAAAAACACGTGCGAGAGGATGCATCCCGCAGGCTAGTCGAGTAAAAACACGTGCGAGAGGATGCATCCCGCAGGCTAGTCGAGTAAAAACACGTGCGAGAGGATGCACCCCGCAGGCTAGTCGAGCAAAAACACGTGCGAGAGGATGCATCCCGCAGGCTAGTCGAGTAAAAACACGTGCGAGAAGATGCATCCCGCAGGCTAGTCGAGCACAAACACGTGCGAGAGGATGCATCCCGCAGGCTAGTCGAGCAAAAACACGTGCGAGAGGATGCATCCCGCAGGCTAGTCGAGTAAAAACACGTGCGAAAGGATGCATCCCGCAGGCTAGTCGAGCACAAACACGTGCGAGGTTTTGTGGGATGCGCATGCGCAGGTTTTGTGGGATGCGCATACGCAGATTTCTTGGGATGCGCATGCGCAGGTTTTTTGGGATGCTCATGGCTAGTCGAGCAAAAACACGTGCGAGAGGATGCATCCCGCAGGCTAGTCGAGTAAAAACACTTGCGAGGTTTCGTGGGATGCGCATGCGCAGGTTTCGTGGGATGCGCATGCGCAGGTTTTGTGGGATGCGCATGCGCAGATTTCTTGGGATGCGCATGCGCAGGTTTTTTGGGATGCGCATGGCTAGTCGAGCAAATACACGTGCGAGAGGATGCATCCCGCAGGCTAGTCGAGTAAAAACACGTGCGAGAGGATGCATCCTGCAGGCTAGTCGAGTAAAAACACGAGCGAGAGGATGCATCCCGCATGGCTAGTCGAGCAAAAACACGTGCGAGAGGATGCATCCCGCAGGCTAGTCGAGTAAAAACACGTGCGAGAGGATGCATCCCGCAGGCTAGTCGAGTAAAAACACGTGCGAGAGGATGCATCCCGCAGGCTAGTGGAGTAAAAACACGTGCGAGAGGATGCATCCCGCAGGCTAGTCGAATAAAAACACGTGCGAGACGATGCATCCCGCAGCCTAGACGAGTAAAAACACGTGCGAGAGGATGCATCCCGCAGGCTAGTCGAGTAAAAACACGTGCGAGAGGATGCATCCCGCAGGCCAGTCGAGTAAAAACACGTGCGAGAGGATGCATCCCGCAGGCTAGTCGAGTAAAAACACGTGCGAGGTTTTGTGGGATGCGCATGCGCAGGTTTTGTGGGATGCGCATGCGCAGGTTTTTTGGGATGCGCATGTGCAGGTTTTTTGGGATGCGCATGGCTAGTCGAGCAAAAACACGTGCGAGAGGATGCATCCCGCAGGCTAGTCGAGTGAAAACACGTGCGAGAGGATGCATCCCGCAGGCTAGTCGAGTAAAAACACGTGCGAGGTTTTGTGGGATGCGCATACGCAGGTTTTGTGGGATGCGCATGCGCAGGTTTTTTGGGATGCGCATGCGCAGGTTTTTTGGGATGCGCATGGCTAGTCGAGCAAAAACACGTGCGAGAGGATGCATCCCGCAGGCTAGTCGAGTAAAAACACGTGCGAGAGGATGCATACCGCAGGCTAGTCGAGTAAAAACACGTGCGAGAGGATGCATCCCGCAGGCTAGTCGAGTAAAAACACGTGCGAGGTTTTGTGGGATGCGCATGCGCAGGTTTTGTGGGATGCGCATGCGCAGGTTTTTTGGGATGCGCATGTGCAGGTTTTTTGGGATGCGCATGGCTAGTCGAGCAAAAACACGTGCGAGAGGATGCATCCCGCAGGCTAGTCGAGTGAAAACACGTGCGAGAGGATGCTTCCCGCAGGCTAGTCGAGTAAAAACACGTGCGAAAGGATGCATCCCGCAGGCTAGTCGAGCCCAAACACGTGCGAGGTTTTGTGGGATGCGCATGCGCAGGTTTTGTGGGATGCGCATGCGCAGATTTTTTGGGATGCGCATGCGCAGGTTTTTTGGGATGCGCATGGCTAGTCGAGCAAAAACACGTGCGAGAGGATGCATCCCGCAGGGTAGTCGAGTAAAAACACGTGCGAGAGGATGCATCCCGCAGGCTAGTCGAGTAAAAACACGTGCGAGAGGATGCATCCCGCAGGCTAGTGGAGTAAAAACACGTGCGAGAGGATGCATCCCGCAGGCTAGTCGAATAAAAACACGTGCGAGACGATGCATCCCGCAGCCTAGACGAGTAAAAACACGTGCGAGAGGATGCATCCCGCAGGCTAGTCGAGTAAAAACACGTGCGAGAGGATGCATCCCGCAGGCTAGTCGAGTAAAAACACGTGCGAGGTTTTGTGGGATGCGCATGCGCAGGTTTTGTGGGATGCGCATGCGCAGGTTTTTTGGGATGCGCATGCGCAGGTTTTTTGGGATGCGCATGGCTAGTCGAGCAAAAACACGTGCGAGAGGATGCATCCCGCAGGCTAGTCGAGCACAAACACGTGCGAGAGGATGCATCCCGCAGGCTAGTCGAGTAAAAACACGTGCGAAAGGATGCATCCCGCAGGCTAGTCGAGCACAAACACGTGCGAGGTTTTGTGGGATGCGCATGCGCAGGTTTTGTGGGATGCGCATGCGCAGATTTTTTGGGATGCGCATGCGCAGGTTTTTTGGGATGCGCATGGCTAGTCGAGCAAAAACACGTGCGAGAGGATGCATCCCGCAGGCTAGTCGAGTAAAAACACGTGCGAGAGGATGCATCCCGCAGGCTAGTCGAGTAAAAACACGTGCGAGAGGATGCATCCCGCAGGCTAGTCGAGTAAAAACACGTGCGAGAGGATGCATCCCGCAGGCTAGTCGAGTAAAAACACGTGCGAGGTTTTGTGGGATGCGCATGCGCAGGTTTTGTGGGATGCGCATGCGCAGGTTTTGTGGGATGCGCATGCGCAGGTTTTTTGGGATGCGCATGTGCAGGTTTTTTGGGATGCGCATGGCTAGTCGAGCAAAAACACGTGCGAGAGGATGCATCCCGCAGGCTAGTCGAGTAAAAACACGTGCGAGAGGATGCATCCCGCAGGCTAGTCGAGCACAAACACGTGCGAGAGGATGCATCCCGCAGGCTAGTCGAGCAAAAACACGTGCGAGAGGATGCATCCCGCAGGCTAGTCGAGTAAAAACACGTGCGAAAGGATGCATCCCGCAGGCTAGTCGAGCACAAACACGTGCGAGGTTTTGTGGGATGCGCATGCGCAGATTTTTTGGGATGCGCATGCGCAGGTTTTTTGGGATGCGCATGGCTAGTCGAGCAAAAACACGTGCGAGAGGATGCATCCCGCAGGCTAGTCGAGTAAAAACACGTGCGAAAGGATGCATCCCGCAGGCTAGTCGAGCACAAACACGTGCGAGGTTTTGTGGGATGCGCATGCGCAGGTTTTGTGGGATGCGCATGCGCAGATTTTTTGGGACGCGCATGCGCAGGTTTTTTGGGATGCGCATGGCTAGTCGAGCAAAAACACGTGCGAGAGGATGCATCCCGCAGGCTAGTCGAGTAAAAACACGTGCGAGGTTTTGTGGGATGCGCATGCGCAGGTTTTGTGGGATGCGCATGCGCAGGTTTTTTGGGATGCGCATGCGCAGGTTTTTTGGGATGCGCATGCCTAGGCGAGCAAAAACACGTGCGAGAGGATGCATCCCGCAGGCTAGTCGAGCAAAAACACGTGCGAAAGGATGCATCCCGCAGGCTGGTCGAGCAAAAACACGTGCGAGAGGATGCATCCCGCAGGCTAGTCGAGTAAAAACACGTGCGAGAAGATGCATCCCGCAGGCTAGTCGAGCACAAACACGTGCGAGAGGATGCATCCCGCAGGCTAGTCGAGCAAAAACACGTGCGAGAGGATGCATCCCGCAGGCTAGTCGAGTAAAAACACGTGCGAAAGGATGCATCCCGCAGGCTAGTCGAGCACAAACACGTGCGAGGTTTTGTGGGATGCGCATGCGCAGGTTTTGTGGGATGCGCATGCGCAGATTTCTTGGGATGCGCATGCGCAGGTTTTTTGGGATGCGCATGGCTAGTCGAGCAAAAACACGTGCGAGAGGATGCATCCCGCAGGCTAGTCGAGCAAAAACACGTGCGAGAGGATGCATCCCGCAGGCTAGTCGAGCAAAAACACGTGCGAGAGGATGCATCCCGCAGGCTAGTCGAGCAAAAACACGTGCGAGAGGATGCATCCCGCAGTCTAGTCGAGCAAAAACACGTGCGAGAGGATGCATCCCGCAGGCTAGTCGAGCAAAACCACGTGCGAGAGGATGCATCCCGCAGGCTAGTCGAGTAAAAACACGTGCGAGAGGATGCATCCTGCAGGCTAGTCGAGTAAAAACACGAGCGAGAGGATGCATCCCGCAGGCTAGTCGAGTAAAAACACGTGCGAGAGGATGCATCCCGCAGGCTAGTCGAGTAAAAACACGTGCAAGAGGATGCTTCCCGCAGGCTAGTCGAGTAAAAACACGTGCGAGAGGATGCATCCCGCAGGCTAGTCGAGTAAAAACACGTGCGAGAGGATGCTTCCCGCAGGCTAGTCGAGTAAAAACACGTGCGAAAGGATGCATCCCGCAGGCTAGTCGAGCACAAACACGTGCGAGGTTTTGTGGGATGCGCATGCGCAGGTTTTGTGGGATGCGCATGCGCAGATTTTTTGGGATGCGCATGCGCAGGTTTTTTGGGATGCGCATGGCTAGTCGAGCAAAAACACGTGCGAGAGGATGCATCCCGCAGGGTAGTCGAGTAAAAACACGTGCGAGAGGATGCATCCCGCAGGCTAGTCGAGTAAAAACACGTGCGAGAGGATGCATCCCGCAGGCTAGTGGAGTAAAAACACGTGCGAGAGGATGCATCCCGCAGGCTAGTCGAATAAAAACACGTGCGAGACGATGCATCCCGCAGCCTAGACGAGTAAAAACACGTGCGAGAGGATGCATCCCGCAGGCTAGTCGAGCAAAAACACGTGCGAGAGGATGCATCCCGCAGGCTAGTCGAGTAAAAACACGTGCGAGAGGATGCATCCTGCAGGCTAGTCGAGTAAAAACACGTGCGAGAGGATGCATCCCGCAGGCTAGTCGAGTAAAAACACGTGCGAGAGGATGCATCCCGCAGGCTAGTCGAGTAAAAACACTTGCGAGGTTTCGTGGGATGCGCATGCGCAGGTTTCGTGGGATGCGCATGCGCAGGTTTTGTGGGATGCGCATGCGCAGATTTCTTGGGATGCGCATGCGCAGGTTTTTTGGGATGCGCATGGCTAGTCGAGCAAATACACGTGCGAGAGGATGCATCCCGCAGGCTAGTCGAGTAAAAACACGTGCGAGAGGATGCATCCTGCAGGCTAGTCGAGTAAAAACACGAGCGAGAGGATGCATCCCGCAGGCTAGTCGAGTAAAAACACGTGCGAGAGGATGCATCCCGCAGGCTAGTCGAGTAAAAACACGTGCAAGAGGATGCTTCCCGCAGGCTAGTCGAGTAAAAACACGTGCGAGAGGATGCATCCCGCAGGCTAGTCGAGTAAAAACACGTGCGAGAGGATGCATCCCGCAGGCTAGTCGAGTAAAAACACGTGCGAGAGGATGCATCCCGCAGGCTAGTCGAGTAAAAACACGTGCGAGAGGATGCATCCCGCAGGCTAGTGGAGTAAAAACACGTGCGAGAGGATGCATCCCGCAGGCTAGTCGAATAAAAACACGTGCGAGACGATGCATCCCGCAGCCTAGACGAGTAAAAACACGTGCGAGAGGATGCATCCCGCAGGCTAGTCGAGTAGAAACACGTGCAAGAGGATGCTTCCCGCAGGCTAGTCGAGTAAAAACACGTGCGTGAGGATGCATCCCGCAGGCTAGTCGAGTAAAAACACGTGCGAGAGGATGCTTCCCGCAGGCTAGTCGAGTAAAAACACGTGCGAGAGGATGCATCCCGCATGCTAGTCGAGTAAAAACACGTGCAAGAGGATGCTTCCCGCAGGCTAGTCGAGTAAAAACACGTGCGAGAGGATGCATCCCGCAGGCTAGTCGAGCAAAAACACGTGCGAGAGGATGCATCCCGCAGGCTAGTCGAGCAAAAACACGTGCGAGAGGATGCATCCCGCAGGCTAGTCGAGTAAAAACACGTGCGAGAGGATGCATCCTGCAGGCTAGTCGAGTAAAAACACGTGCGAGAGGATGCATCCCGCAGGCTAGTCGAGTAAAAACACGTGCGAGAGGATGCATCCCGCAGGCTAGTCGAGTAGAAACACTTGCGAGGTTTCGTGGGATGCGCATGCGCAGGTTTCGTGGGATGCGCATGCGCAGGTTTTTTGGGATGCGCATGGCTAGTCGAGCAAATACACGTGCGAGAGGATGCATCCCGCAGGGTAGTCGAGTAAAAACACGTGCGAGAGGATGCATCCCGCAGGCTAGTCGAGTAAAAACACGTGCAAGAGGATGCTTCCCGCAGGCTAGTCGAGTAAAAACACGTGCGAGAGGATGCATCCCGCAGGCTAGTCGAGTAAAAACACGTGCGAGAGGATGCGTCCCGCAGGCTAGTCGAGCAAAAACACGTGCGAGAGGATGCATCCCGCAGGCTAGTCGAGCAAAAACACGTGCGAGAGGATGCATCCCGCAGGCTAGTCGAGCAAAAACACGTGCGGGAGGATGCATCCCGCAGTCTAGTCGAGCAAAAACACGTGCGAGAGGATGCATCCCGCAGGCTAGTCGAGCAAAACCACGTGCGAGAGGATGCATCCCGCAGGCTAGTCGAGTAAAAACACGTGCGAGAGGATGCATCCTGCAGGCTAGTCGAGTAAAAACACGAGCGAGAGGATGCATCCCGCAGGCTAGTCGAGTAAAAACACGTGCGAGAGGATGCATCCCGCAGGCTAGTCGAGTAAAAACACGTGCAAGAGGATGCTTCCCGCAGGCTAGTCGAGTAAAAACACGTGCGAGAGGATGCATCCCGCAGGCTAGTCGAGTAAAAACACGTGCGAGAGGATGCTTCCCGCAGGCTAGTCGAGTAAAAACACGTGCGAAAGGATGCATCCCGCAGGCTAGTCGAGCACAAACACGTGCGAGGTTTTGTGGGATGCGCATGCGCAGGTTTTGTGGGATGCGCATGCGCAGATTTTTTGGGATGCGCATGCGCAGGTTTTTTGGGATGCGCATGGCTAGTCGAGCAAAAACACGTGCGAGAGGATGCATCCCGCAGGGTAGTCGAGTAAAAACACGTGCGAGAGGATGCATCCCGCAGGCTAGTCGAGTAAAAACACGTGCGAGAGGATGCATCCCGCAGGCTAGTGGAGTAAAAACACGTGCGAGAGGATGCATCCCGCAGGCTAGTCGAATAAAAACACGTGCGAGACGATGCATCCCGCAGCCTAGACGAGTAAAAACACGTGCGAGAGGATGCATCCCGCAGGCTAGTCGAGTAAAAACACGTGCGAGAGGATGCATCCCGCAGGCTAGTCGAGTAAAAACACGTGCGAGAGGATGCATCCCGCAGGCTAGTCGAGTAAAAACACGTGCGAGAGGATGCACCCCGCAGGCTAGTCGAGCAAAAACACGTGCGAGAGGATGCATCCCGCAGGCTAGTCGAGTAAAAACACGTGCGAGAAGATGCATCCCGCAGGCTAGTCGAGCACAAACACGTGCGAGAGGATGCATCCCGCAGGCTAGTCGAGCAAAAACACGTGCGAGAGGATGCATCCCGCAGGCTAGTCGAGTAAAAACACGTGCGAAAGGATGCATCCCGCAGGCTAGTCGAGCACAAACACGTGCGAGGTTTTGTGGGATGCGCATGCGCAGGTTTTGTGGGATGCGCATGCGCAGATTTCTTGGGATGCGCATGCGCAGGTTTTTTGGGATGCGCATGGCTAGTCGAGCAAAAACACGTGCGAGAGGATGCATCCCGCAGGCTAGTCGAGTAAAAACACTTGCGAGGTTTCGTGGGATGCGCATGCGCAGGTTTCGTGGGATGCGCATGCGCAGGTTTTGTGGGATGCGCATGCGCAGATTTCTTGGGATGCGCATGCGCAGGTTTTTTGGGATGCGCATGGCTAGTCGAGCAAATACACGTGCGAGAGGATGCATCCCGCAGGCTAGTCGAGTAAAAACACGTGCGAGAGGATGCATCCTGCAGGCTAGTCGAGTAAAAACACGAGCGAGAGGATGCATCCCGCAGGCTAGTCGAGTAAAAACACGTGCGAGAGGATGCATCCCGCAGGCTAGTCGAGTAAAAACACGTGCAAGAGGATGCTTCCCGCAGGCTAGTCGAGTAAAAACACGTGCGAGAGGATGCATCCCGCAGGCTAGTCGAGTAAAAACACGTGCGAGAGGATGCATCCTGCAGGCTAGTCGAGTAAAAACACGTGCGAGAGGATGCATCCCGCAGGCTAGTCGAGTAAAAACACGTGCGAGAGGATGCATCCCGCAGGCTAGTCGAGTAAAAACACTTGCGAGGTTTCGTGGGATGCGCATGCGCAGGTTTCGTGGGATGCGCATGCGCAGGTTTTGTGGGATGCGCATGCGCAGATTTCTTGGGATGCGCATGCGCAGGTTTTTTGGGATGCGCATGGCTAGTCGAGCAAATACACGTGCGAGAGGATGCATCCCGCAGGCTAGTCGAGTAAAAACACGTGCGAGAGGATGCATCCTGCAGGCTAGTCGAGTAAAAACACGAGCGAGAGGATGCATCCCGCAGGCTAGTCGAGTAAAAACACGTGCGAGAGGATGCATCCCGCAGGCTAGTCGAGTAAAAACACGTGCAAGAGGATGCTTCCCGCAGGCTAGTCGAGTAAAAACACGTGCGAGAGGATGCATCCCGCAGGCTAGTCGAGTAAAAACACGTGCGAGAGAATGCTTCCCGCAGGCTAGTCGAGTAAAAACACGTGCGAGAGGATGCATCCCGCATGCTAGTCGAGTAAAAACACGTGCAAGAGGATGCTTCCCGCAGGCTAGTCGAGCAAAAACACGTGCGAGAGGATGCATCCCGCAGGCTAGTCGAGCAAAAACACGTGCGAGAGGATGCATCCCGCAGGCTAGTCGAGCAAAAACACGTGCGAGAGGATGCATCCCGCAGGCTAGTCGAGCAAAAACACGTGCGAGAGGATGCATCCCGCAGGCTAGTCGAGCAAAAACACGTGCGAGAGGATGCATCCCGCAGTCTAGTCGAGCAAAAACACGTGCGAGAGGATGCATCCCGCAGGCTAGTCGAGTAAAAACACGAGCGAGAGGATGCATCCCGCAGGCTAGTCGAGCACAAACACGTGCGAGGTTTTGTGGGATGCGCATGCGCAGGTTTTGTGGGATGCGCATGCGCAGATTTCTTGGGATGCGCATGCGCAGGTTTTTTGGGATGCGCATGGCTAGTCGAGCAAAAACACGTGCGAGAGGATGCATCCCGCAGGCTAGTCGAGTAAAAACACTTGCGAGGTTTCGTGGGATGCGCATGCGCAGGTTTCGTGGGATGCGCATGCGCAGGTTTTTTGGGATGCGCATGGCTATTCGAGCAAATACACGTGCGAGAGGATGCATCCCGCAGGGTAGTCGAGTAAAAACACGTGCGAGAGGATGCATCCCGCAGGCTAGTCGAGCAAAAACACGTGCGAGAGGATGCATCCCGCAGGCTAGTCGAGCAAAAACACGTGCGAGAGGATGCATCCCGCAGGCTAGTCGAGCAAAAACACGTGCGAGAGGATGCATCCCGCAGTCTAGTCGAGCAAAAACACGTGCGAGAGGATGCATCCCGCAGGCTAGTCGAGTAAAAACACGAGCGAGAGGATGCATCCCGCAGGCTAGTCGAGCACAAACACGTGCGAGGTTTTGTGGGATGCGCATGCGCAGGTTTTGTGGGATGCGCATGCGCAGATTTCTTGGGTTGCGCATGCGCAGGTTTTTTGGGATGCGCATGGCTAGTCGAGCAAATACACGTGCGAGAGGATGCATCCCGCAGGCTAGTCGAGTAAAAACACGTGCAAGAGGATGCTTCCCGCAGGCTAGTCGAGTAAAAACACGTGCGAGAGGATGCATCCCGCAGGCTAGTCGAGTAAAAACACGTGCGAGAGAATGCTTCCCGCAGGCTAGTCGAGTAAAAACACGTGCGAGAGGATGCATCCCGCATGCTAGTCGAGTAAAAACACGTGCAAGAGGATGCTTCCCGCAGGCTAGTCGAGCAAAAACACGTGCGAGAGGATGCATCCCGCAGGCTAGTCGAGCAAAAACACGTGCGAGAGGATGCATCCCGCAGGCTAGTCGAGCAAAAACACGTGCGAGAGGATGCATCCCGCAGGCTAGTCGAGCAAAAACACGTGCGAGAGGATGCATCCCGCAGGCTAGTCGAGCAAAAACACGTGCGAGAGGATGCATCCCGCAGTCTAGTCGAGCAAAAACACGTGCGAGAGGATGCATCCCGCAGGCTAGTCGAGTAAAAACACGTGCGAGAGGATGCATCCCGCAGGCTAGTCGAGTAAAAACACGTGCAAGAGGATGCTTCCCGCAGGCTAGTCGAGTAAAAACACGTGCGAGAGGATGCATCCCGCAGGCTAGTCGAGTAAAAACACGTGCGAGAGAATGCTTCCCGCAGGCTAGTCGAGTAAAAACACGTGCGAGAGGATGCATCCCGCATGCTAGTCGAGTAAAAACACGTGCAAGAGGATGCTTCCCGCAGGCTAGTCGAGCAAAAACACGTGCGAGAGGATGCATCCCGCAGGCTAGTCGAGCAAAAACACGTGCGAGAGGATGCATCCCGCAGGCTAGTCGAGCAAAAACACGTGCGAGAGGATGCATCCCGCAGGCTAGTCGAGCAAAAACACGTGCGAGAGGATGCATCCCGCAGGCTAGTCGAGCAAAAACACGTGCGAGAGGATGCATCCCGCAGTCTAGTCGAGCAAAAACACGTGCGAGAGGATGCATCCCGCAGGCTAGTCGAGTAAAAACACGAGCGAGAGGATGCATCCCGCAGGCTAGTCGAGCACAAACACGTGCGAGGTTTTGTGGGATGCGCATGCGCAGGTTTTGTGGGATGCGCATGCGCAGATTTCTTGGGATGCGCATGCGCAGGTTTTTTGGGATGCGCATGGCTAGTCGAGCAAAAACACGTGCGAGAGGATGCATCCCGCAGGCTAGTCGAGTAAAAACACTTGCGAGGTTTCGTGGGATGCGCATGCGCAGGTTTCGTGGGATGCGCATGCGCAGGTTTTTTGGGATGCGCATGGCTATTCGAGCAAATACACGTGCGAGAGGATGCATCCCGCAGGGTAGTCGAGTAAAAACACGTGCGAGAGGATGCATCCCGCAGGGTAGTCGAGTAAAAACACGTGCGAGAGGATGCATCCCGCAGGCTAGTCGAGTAAAAACACGTGCGAGAGGATGCATCCCGCAGGCTAGTCGAGTAGAAACACGTGCAAGAGGATGCTTCCCGCAGGCTAGTCGAGTAAAAACACGTGCGAGAGGATGCATCCCGCAGGCTAGTCGAGTAAAAACACGTGCGAGAGAATGCTTCCCGCAGGCTAGTCGAGTAAAAACACGTGCGAGAGGATGCATCCCGCATGCTAGTCGAGTAAAAACACGTGCAAGAGGATGCTTCCCGCAGGCTAGTCGAGCAAAAACACGTGCGAGAGGATGCATCCCGCAGGCTAGTCGAGCAAAAACACGTGCGAGAGGATGCATCCCGCAGGCTAGTCGAGCAAAAACACGTGCGAGAGGATGCATCCCGCAGGCTAGTCGAGCAAAAACACGTGCGAGAGGATGCATGCATCCCGCAGTCTAGTCGAGCAAAAACAGCTGCGAGAGGATGCATCCCGCAGGCTAGTCGAGCAAAACCACGTGCGAGAGGATGCATCCCGCAGGCTAGTCGAGTAAAAACACGTGCGAGAGGATGCATCCTGCAGGCTAGTCGAGTAAAAACACGTGCGAGAGGATGCATCCCGCAGGCTAGTCGAGTAAAAACACGTGCGAGAGGATGCATCCGCAGGCTAGTCGAGAAAAACACGTGCGAAGAGGATGCTTCCCGCAGGCTAGTCGCGTAAAAACACGTGCGAGAGGATGCATCCCGCAGGCTAGTCGAGTAAAAACACGTGCGAGAGGATGCTTCCCGCAGGCTAGTCGAGTAAAAACACGTGCGAAAGGATGCATCCCGCAGGCTAGTCGAGCACAAACACGTGCGAGGTTTTGTGGGATGCGCATGCGCAGGTTTTGTGGGATGCGCATGCGCAGATTTTTTGGGATGCGCATGCGCAGGTTTTTTGGGATGCGCATGGCTAGTCGAGCAAAAACACGTGCGAGAGGATGCATCCCGCAGGTAGTCGAGAAAAAACACGTGCGAGAGGATGCATCCCGCAGGCTAGTCGAGTAAAAACACGTGCGAGAGGATGCATCCCGCAGGCTAGTGAGTAAAAACACGTGCGAGAGGATGCATCCCGCAGGCTAGTCGAATAAAAACACGTGCGAGACGATGCATCCGCAGCCTAGACGAGTAAAAACACGTGCGAGAGGATGCATCCGCAGGCTAGTTACGAGTAAAAACACGTGCGAGAGGATGCATCCCGCAGGCTAGTCGAGTAAAAACACGTGCGAGAGGATGCATCCCGCAGGCTAGTCGAGTAAAAACACGAGCGAGAGGATGCACCCCGCAGGCTAGTCCGAGCAAAAACACGTGCGAGAGGATGCATCCCGCAGGCTAGTCGAGTAAAAACACGTGCGAGAAGATGCATCCCGCAGGCTAGTCGAGCACAAACACGTGCGAGAGGATGCATCCCGCAGGCTAGTCGAGCAAAAACACGTGCGAGAGGATGCATCCGCAGGCTAGTCGAGTAAAAACACGTGCGAAAGGATGCATCCCGCAGGCTAGTCGAGCACAAACACGTGCGAGGTTTTGTGGGAATGCGCATGCGCAGGTTTTGTGGGATGCGCATGCGCAGATTTCTTGGGATGCGCATGCGCAGGTTTTTGGATGCGCATGGTAGTCGAGCAAAAACACGTGCGAGAGGATGCATCCCGCAGGCTAGTCGAGTAAAAACACTTGCGAGGTTTCGTGGGATGCGCATGCGCAGGTTTCGTGGGATGCGCATGCGCAGGTTTTGTAGGGATGCGCATGCGCAGATTTCTTGGGATGCGCATGCGCAGGTTTTTGGGATGCGCATGGCTAGTCGAGCAAATACACGTGCGAGAGGATGCTTCCCGCAGGCTAGTCGAGTAAAAACACGTGCGAGAGGATGCATCCTGCAGGCTAGTCGAGTAAAAACACGAGAGAGAGGATGCATCCCGCAGGCTAGTCGAGTAAAAACCGTGCGAGAGGATGCATCCCGCAGGCTAGTCGAGTAAAAAACACGTGCAAGAGGATGCTTCCCGCAGGCTAGTCGAGTAAAAACACGTGCGAGAGGATGCATCCCGCAGGCTAGTCGAGTAAAAAACACTTGCGAGGTTTCGTGGGATGCGCATGCGCAGGTTTCGTGGGATGCGCATGCGCAGGTTTTGTGGATGCGCATGCGCAGATTTCTTGGGATGCGCATGCGCAGGTTTTTTGGGATGCGCATGGCTAGTCGAGCAAATACACGTGCGAGAGGATGCATCCCGCAGGCTAGTCGAGTAAAAACACGTGCGAGAGGATGCATCCTGCAGGCTAGTCGAGTAAAAACACGAGCGAGAGGAAGCATCCCGCAGGCTAGTCGAGTAAAAACACGTGCGAGAGGATGCATCCCGCAGGCTAGTCGAGTAAAAACACGTGCAAGAGGATGCTTCCCGCAGGCTAGTCGAGTAAAAACACGTGCGAGAGGAAGCATCCCGCAGGCTAGTCGAGTAAAAACACGTGCGAGAGAATGCTTCCGCAGGCTAGTCGAGTAAAAACACGTGCGAGAGGATGCATCCCGCATGCTAGTCGAGTAAAAACACGTGCAAGAGGAAGCTTCCCGCAGGCTAGTCGAGCAAAAACACGTGCGAGAGGATGCATCCCGCAGGCTAGTCGAGCAAAAACACGTGCGAGAGGATGCATCCGCAGGCTAGTCGAGCAAAAACACGTGCGAGAGGATGCATCCCGCAGGCTAGTCGAGCAAAAACACGTGCGAGAGGATGCATCCCGCAGGCTAGTCGAGCAAAAACACGTGCGAGAGGATGCATCCCGCAGTCTAGTCGAGCAAAAACACGTGCGAGAGGAAGCATCCCGCAGGCTAGTCGAGTAAAAACACGAGCGAGAGGATGCATCCCGCAGGCTAGTCGAGTAAAAACACGTGCGAGAGGATGCATCCCGCAGGCTAGTCGAGTAAAAACACGTGCAAGAGGATGCTTCCCGCAGGCTAGTCGAGTAAAAACACGTGCGAGAGGATGCATCCCGCAGGCTAGTCGAGTAAAAACACGTGCGAGAGGATGCTTCCCGCAGGCTAGTCGAGTAAAAACACGTGCGAAAGGATGCATCCCGCAGGCTAGTCGAGCACAAACACGTGCGAGGTTTTGTGGGATGCGCATGCGCAGATTTTTTGGGATGCGCATGCGCAGGTTTTTTGGGATGCGCATGGCTAGTCGAGCAAAAACACGTGCGAGAGGATGCATCCCGCAGGCTAGTCGAGTAAAAACACGTGCGAGAGGATGCATCCCGCAGGCTAGTGGAGTAAAAACACGTGCGAGAGGATGCATCCCGCAGGCTAGTCGAATAAAAACACGTGCGAGACGATGCATCCCGCAGCCTAGACGAGTAAAAACACGTGCGAGAGGATGCATCCCGCAGGCTAGTCGAGTAAAAACACGTGCGAGAGGATGCATCCCGCAGGCTAGTCGAGTAAAAACACGTGCAAGAGGATGCATCCCGCAGGCTAGTCGAGTAAAAACACGTGCGAGTGGATGCACCCCGCAGGCTAGTCGAGCAAAAACACGTGCGAGAGGATGCATCCCGCAGGCTAGTCGAGTAAAAACACGTGCGAGAAGATGCATCCCGCAGGCTAGTCGAGCACAAACACGTGCGAGAGGATGCATCCCGCAGGCTAGTCGAGCAAAAACACGTGCGAGAGGATGCATCCCGCAGGCTAGTCGAGTAAAAACACGTGCGAAAGGATGCATCCCGCAGGCTAGTCGAGCACAAACACGTGCGAGGTTTTGTGGGATGCGCATGCGCAGGTTTTGTGGGATGCGCATACGCAGATTTCTTGGGATGCGCATGCGCAGGTTTTTTGGGATGCGCATGGCTAGTCGAGCAAAAACACGTGCGAGAGGATGCATCCCGCAGGCTAGTCGAGTAAAAACACTTGCAAGGTTTCGTGGGATGCGCATGCGCAGGTTTCGTGGGATGCGCATGCGCAGGTTTTGTGGGATGCGCATGCGCAGATTTCTTGGGATGCGCATGCGCAGGTTTTTTGGGATGCGCATGGCTAGTCGAGCAAATACACGTGCGAGAGGATGCATCCCGCAGGCTAGTCGAGTAAAAACACGTGCGAGAGGATGCATCCTGCAGGCTAGTCGAGTAAAAACACGAGCGAGAGGATGCATCCCGCAGGCTAGTCGAGTAAAAACACGTGCGAGAGGATGCATCCCGCAGGCTAGTCGAGTAAAAACACGTGCAAGAGGATGCTTCCCGCAGGCTAGTCGAGTAAAAACACGTGCGAGAGGATGCATCCCGCAGGCTAGTCGAGCACAAACACGTGCGAGATGATGCATCCCGCAGGCTAGTCGAGCAAAAACACGTGCGAGAGGATGCATCCCGCAGGCTAGTCGAGTAAAAACACGTGCGAGACGATGCATCCCGCAGCCTAGTCGAGTAAAAACACGTGCGAGAGGATGCATCCCGCAGGCTAGTCGAGTAAAAACGCGTGCGAGAGGATGCATCCCGCAGGCTAGTCGAGTAAAAACACGTGCGAGAGGATGCATCCCGCAGGCTAGTCGAGTAAAAACACGTGCGAGAGGATGCATCCCGCAGGCTAGTGGAGTAAAAACACGTGCGAGAGGATGCATCCCGCAGGCTAGTCGAATAAAAACACGTGCGAGACGATGCATCCCGCAGCCTAGACGAGTAAAAACACGTGCGAGAGGATGCATCCCGCAGGCTAGTCGAGTAGAAACACGTGCAAGAGGATGCTTCCCGCAGGCTAGTCGAGTAAAAACACGTGCGTGAGGATGCATCCCGCAGGCTAGTCGAGTAAAAACACGTGCGAGAGGATGCTTCCCGCAGGCTAGTCGAGTAAAAACACGTGCGAAAGGATGCATCCCGCATGCTAGTCGAGTAAAAACACGTGCAAGAGGATGCTTCCCGCAGGCTAGTCGAGTAAAAACACGTGCGAGAGGATGCATCCCGCAGGCTAGTCGAGCAAAAACACGTGCGAGAGGATGCATCCCGCAGGCTAGTCGAGTAAAAACACGTGCGAGAGGATGCATCCCGCAGGCTAGTCGAGTAAAAACACGTGCGAGAGGATGCATCCCGCAGGCTAGTCGAGTAAAAACACGTGCGAGAGGATGCATCCCGCAGGCTAGTCGAGTAAAAACACGTGCGAGAGGATGCACCCCGCAGGCTAGTCGAGCAAAAACACGTGCGAGAGGATGCATCCCGCAGGCTAGTCGAGTAAAAACACGTGCGAGAAGATGCATCCCGCAGGCTAGTCGAGCACAAACACGTGCGAGAGGATGCATCCCGCAGGCTAGTCGAGCAAAAACACGTGCGAGAGGATGCATCCCGCAGGCTAGTCGAGTAAAAACACGTGCGAAAGGATGCATCCCGCAGGCTAGTCGAGCACAAACACGTGCGAGGTTTTGTGGGATGCGCATGCGCAGGTTTTGTGGGATGCGCATGCGCAGATTTCTTGGGATGCGCATGCGCAGGTTTTTTGGGATGCGCATGGCTAGTCGAGCAAAAACACGTGCGAGAGGATGCATCCCGCAGGCTAGTCGAGTAAAAACACTTGCGAGGTTTCGTGGGATGCGCATGCGCAGGTTTCGTGGGATGCGCATGCGCAGGTTTTGTGGGATGCGCATGCGCAGATTTCTTGGGATGCGCATGCGCAGGTTTATTTGGGATGCGCATGGCTAGTCGAGCAAATACACGTGCGAGAGGATGCTTCCCGCAGGCTAGTCGAGTAAAAACACGTGCGAGAGGATGCATCCTGCAGGCTAGTCGAGTAAAAACACGAGAGAGAGGATGCATCCCGCAGGCTAGTCGAGTAAAAACACGTGCGAGAGGATGCATCCCGCAGGCTAGTCGAGTAAAAACACGTGCAAGAGGATGCTTCCCGCAGGCTAGTCGAGTAAAAACACGTGCGAGAGGATGCATCCCGCAGGCTAGTCGAGTAAAAACACTTGCGAGGTTTCGTGGGATGCGCATGCGCAGGTTTCGTGGGATGCGCATGCGCAGGTTTTGTGGGATGCGCATGCGCAGATTTCTTGGGATGCGCATGCGCAGGTTTTTTGGGATGCGCATGGCTAGTCGAGCAAATACACGTGCGAGAGGATGCATCCCGCAGGCTAGTCGAGTAAAAACACGTGCGAGAGGATGCATCCTGCAGGCTAGTCGAGTAAAAACACGAGCGAGAGGATGCATCCCGCAGGCTAGTCGAGTAAAAACACGTGCGAGAGGATGCATCCCGCAGGCTAGTCGAGTAAAAACACGTGCAAGAGGATGCTTCCCGCAGGCTAGTCGAGTAAAAACACGTGCGAGAGGAAGCATCCCGCAGGCTAGTCGAGTAAAAACACGTGCGAGAGAATGCTTCCCGCAGGCTAGTCGAGTAAAAACACGTGCAAGAGGATGCTTCCCGCAGGCTAGTCGAGTAAAAACACGTGCGAGAGGATGCATCCCGCAGGCTAGTCGAGCAAAAACACGTGCGAGAGGATGCATCCCGCAGGCTAGTCGAGTAAAAACACGTGCGAGAGGATGCATCCCGCAGGCTAGTCGAGTAAAAACACGTGCGAGAGGATGCATCCCGCAGGCTAGTCGAGTAAAAACACGTGCGAGAGGATGCATCCCGCAGGCTAGTCGAGTAAAAACACGTGCGAGAGGATGCACCCCGCAGGCTAGTCGAGCAAAAACACGTGCGAGAGGATGCATCCCGCAGGCTAGTCGAGTAAAAACACGTGCGAGAAGATGCATCCCGCAGGCTAGTCGAGCACAAACACGTGCGAGAGGATGCATCCCGCAGGCTAGTCGAGCAAAAACACGTGCGAGAGGATGCATCCCGCAGGCTAGTCGAGCAAAAACACGTGCGAGAGGATGCATCCCGCAGGCTAGTCGAGCACAAACACGTGCGAGGTTTTGTGGGATGCGCATGCGCAGGTTTTGTGGGATGCGCATGCGCAGATTTCTTGGGATGCGCATGCGCAGGTTTTTTGGGATGCGCATGGCTAGTCGAGCAAATACACGTGCGAGAGGATGCATCCCGCAGGCTAGTCGAGTAAAAACACGTGCGAGAGGATGCATCCTGCAGGCTAGTCGAGTAAAAACACGAGCGAGAGGATGCATCCCGCAGGCTAGTCGAGTAAAAACACGTGCGAGAGGATGCATCCCGCAGGCTAGTCGAGTAAAAACACGTGCAAGAGGATGCTTCCCGCAGGCTAGTCGAGTAAAAACACGTGCGAGAGGAAGCATCCCGCAGGCTAGTCGAGTAAAAACACGTGCGAGAGAATGCTTCCCGCAGGCTAGTCGAGTAAAAACACGTGCGAGAGGATGCATCCCGCATGCTAGTCGAGTAAAAACACGTGCAAGAGGATGCTTCCCGCAGGCTAGTCGAGCAAAAACACGTGCGAGAGGATGCATCCCGCAGGCTAGTCGAGCAAAAACACGTGCGAGAGGATGCATCCCGCAGGCTAGTCGAGCAAAAACACGTGCGAGAGGATGCATCCCGCAGGCTAGTCGAGCAAAAACACGTGCGAGAGGATGCATCCCGCAGGCTAGTCGAGCAAAAACACGTGCGAGAGGATGCATCCCGCAGTCTAGTCGAGCAAAAACACGTGCGAGAGGATGCATCCCGCAGGCTAGTCGAGTAAAAACACGAGCGAGAGGATGCATCCCGCAGGCTAGTCGAGTAAAAACACGTGCGAGAGGATGCATCCCGCAGGCTAGTCGAGTAAAAACACGTGCAAGAGGATGCTTCCCGCAGGCTAGTCGAGTAAAAACACGTGCGAGAGGATGCATCCCGCAGGCTAGTCGAGTAAAAACACGTGCGAGAGGATGCTTCCCGCAGGCTAGTCGAGTAAAAACACGTGCGAAAGGATGCATCCCGCAGGCTAGTCGAGCACAAACACGTGCGAGGTTTTGTGGGATGCGCATGCGCAGATTTTTTGGGATGCGCATGCGCAGGTTTTTTGGGATGCGCATGGCTAGTCGAGCAAAAACACGTGCGAGAGGATGCATCCCGCAGGGTAGTCGAGTAAAAACACGTGCGAGAGGATGCATCCCGCAGGCTAGTCGAGTAAAAACACGTGCGAGAGGATGCATCCCGCAGGCTAGTGGAGTAAAAACACGTGCGAGAGGATGCATCCCGCAGGCTAGTCGAATAAAAACACGTGCGAGACGATGCATCCCGCAGCCTAGACGAGTAAAAACACGTGCGAGAGGATGCATCCCGCAGGCTAGTCGAGTAAAAACACGTGCGAGAGGATGCATCCCGCAGGCTAGTCGAGTAAAAACACGTGCAAGAGGATGCATCCCGCAGGCTAGTCGAGTAAAAACACGTGCGAGTGGATGCACCCCGCAGGCTAGTCGAGCAAAAACACGTGCGAGAGGATGCATCCCGCAGGCTAGTCGAGTAAAAACACGTGCGAGAAGATGCATCCCGCAGGCTAGTCGAGCACAAACACGTGCGAGAGGATGCATCCCGCAGGCTAGTCGAGCAAAAACACGTGCGAGAGGATGCATCCCGCAGGCTAGTCGAGTAAAAACACGTGCGAAAGGATGCATCCCGCAGGCTAGTCGAGCACAAACACGTGCGAGGTTTTGTGGGATGCGCATGCGCAGGTTTTGTGGGATGCGCATACGCAGATTTCTTGGGATGCGCATGCGCAGGTTTTTTGGGATGCGCATGGCTAGTCGAGCAAAAACACGTGCGAGAGGATGCATCCCGCAGGCTAGTCGAGTAAAAACACTTGCAAGGTTACGTGGGATGCGCATGCGCAGGTTTCGTGGGATGCGCATGCGCAGGTTTTGTGGGATGCGCATGCGCAGATTTCTTGGGATGCGCATGCGCAGGTTTTTTGGGATGCGCATGGCTAGTCGAGCAAATACACGTGCGAGAGGATGCATCCCGCAGGCTAGTCGAGTAAAAACACGTGCGAGAGGATGCATCCTGCAGGCTAGTCGAGTAAAAACACGAGCGAGAGGATGCATCCCGCAGGCTAGTCGAGTAAAAACACGTGCGAGAGGATGCATCCCGCAGGCTAGTCGAGTAAAAACACGTGCAAGAGGATGCTTCCCGCAGGCTAGTCGAGTAAAAACACGTGCGAGAGGATGCATCCCGCAGGCTAGTCGAGCACAAACACGTGCGAGATGATGCATCCCGCAGGCTAGTCGAGCAAAAACACGTGCGAGAGGATGCATCCCGCAGGCTAGTCGAGTAAAAACACGTGCGAGACGATGCATCCCGCAGCCTAGTCGAGTAAAAACACGTGCGAGAGGATGCATCCCGCAGGCTAGTCGAGTAAAAACGCGTGCGAGAGGATGCATCCCGCAGGCTAGTCGAGTAAAAACACGTGCGAGAGGATGCATCCCGCAGGCTAGTCGAGTAAAAACACGTGCGAGAGGATGCATCCCGCAGGCTAGTGGAGTAAAAACACGTGCGAGAGGATGCATCCCGCAGGCTAGTCGAATAAAAACACGTGCGAGACGATGCATCCCGCAGCCTAGACGAGTAAAAACACGTGCGAGAGGATGCATCCCGCAGGCTAGTCGAGTAGAAACACGTGCAAGAGGATGCTTCCCGCAGGCTAGTCGAGTAAAAACACGTGCGTGAGGATGCATCCCGCAGGCTAGTCGAGTAAAAACACGTGCGAGAGGATGCTTCCCGCAGGCTAGTCGAGTAAAAACACGTGCGAGAGGATGCATCCCGCATGCTAGTCGAGTAAAAACACGTGCAAGAGGATGCTTCCCGCAGGCTAGTCGAGTAAAAACACGTGCGAGAGGATGCATCCCGCAGGCTAGTCGAGCAAAAACACGTGCGAGAGGATGCATCCCGCAGGCTAGTCGAGCAAAAACACGTGCGAGAGGATGCATCCCGCAGGCTAGTCGAGTAAAAACACGTGCGAGAGGATGCATCCTGCAGGCTAGTCGAGTAAAAACACGTGCGAGAGGATGCATCCCGCAGGCTAGTCGAGTAAAAACACGTGCGAGAGGATGCATCCCGCAGGCTAGTCGAGTAAAAACACTTGCGAGGTTTCGTGGGATGCGCATGCGCAGGTTTCGTGGGATGCGCATGCGCAGGTTTTGTGGGATGCGCATGCGCAGATTTCTTGGGATGCGCATGCGCAGGTTTTTTGGGATGCGCATGGCTAGTCGAGCAAATACACGTGCGAGAGGATGCATCCCGCAGGCTAGTCGAGTAAAAACACGTGCGAGAGGATGCATCCTGCAGGCTAGTCGAGTAAAAACACGAGCGAGAGGATGCATCCCGCAGGCTAGTCGAGTAAAAACACGTGCGAGAGGATGCATCCCGCAGGCTAGTCGAGTAAAAACACGTGCAAGAGGATGCTTCCCGCAGGCTAGTCGAGTAAAAACACGTGCGAGAGGATGCATCCCGCAGGCTAGTCGAGTAAAAACACGTGCGAGAGGATGCATCCCGCAGGCTAGTCGAGTAAAAACACGTGCGAGAGGATGCATCCCGCAGGCTAGTCGAGTAAAAACACGTGCGAGAGGATGCATCCCGCAGGCTAGTGGAGTAAAAACACGTGCGAGAGGATGCATCCCGCAGGCTAGTCGAATAAAAACACGTGCGAGACGATGCATCCCGCAGCCTAGACGAGTAAAAACACGTGCGAGAGGATGCATCCCGCAGGCTAGTCGAGTAGAAACACGTGCAAGAGGATGCTTCCCGCAGGCTAGTCGAGTAAAAACACGTGCGTGAGGATGCATCCCGCAGGCTAGTCGAGTAAAAACACGTGCGGGAGGATGCTTCCCGCAGGCTAGTCGAGTAAAAACACGTGCGAGAGGATGCATCCCGCATGCTAGTCGAGTAAAAACACGTGCAAGAGGATGCTTCCCGCAGGCTAGTCGAGTAAAAACACGTGCGAGAGGATGCATCCCGCAGGCTAGTCGAGCAAAAACACGTGCGAGAGGATGCATCCCGCAGGCTAGTCGAGCAAAAACACGTGCGAGAGGATGCATCCTGCAGGCTAGTCGAGTAAAAACACGTGCGAGAGGATGCATCCTGCAGGCTAGTCGAGTAAAAACACGTGCGAGAGGATGCACCCCGCAGGCTAGTCGAGCAAAAACACGTGCGAGAGGATGCATCCCGCAGGCTAGTCGAGTAAAAACACGTGCGAGAAGATGCATCCCGCAGGCTAGTCGAGCACAAACACGTGCGAGAGGATGCATCCCGCAGGCTAGTCGAGCAAAAACACGTGCGAGAGGATGCATCCCGCAGGCTAGTCGAGTAAAAACACGTGCGAAAGGATGCATCCCGCAGGCTAGTCGAGCACAAACACGTGCGAGGTTTTGTGGGATGCGCATGCGCAGGTTTTGTGGGATGCGCATGCGCAGATTTCTTGGGATGCGCATGCGCAGGTTTTTTGGGATGCGCATGGCTAGTCGAGCAAAAACACGTGCGAGAGGATGCATCCCGCAGGCTAGTCGAGTAAAAACACTTGCGAGGTTTCGTGGGATGCGCATGCGCAGGTTTCGTGGGATGCGCATGCGCAGGTTTTGTGGGATGCGCATGCGCAGATTTCTTGGGATGCGCATGCGCAGGTTTTTTGGGATGCGCATGGCTAGTCGAGCAAATACACGTGCGAGAGGATGCATCCCGCAGGCTAGTCGAGTAAAAACACGTGCGAGAGGATGCATCCTGCAGGCTAGTCGAGTAAAAACACGAGCGAGAGGATGCATCCCGCAGGCTAGTCGAGTAAAAACACGTGCGAGAGGATGCATCCCGCAGGCTAGTCGAGTAAAAACACGTGCAAGAGGATGCTTCCCGCAGGCTAGTCGAGTAAAAACACGTGCGAGAGGATGCATCCCGCAGGCTAGTCGAGCACAAACACGTGCGAGAGGATGCATCCCGCAGGCTAGTCGAGCAAAAACACGTGCGAGAGGATGCATCCCGCAGGCTAGTCGAGTAAAAACACGTGCGAGACGATGCATCCCGCAGCCTAGTCGAGTAAAAACACGTGCGAGAGGATGCATCCCGCAGGCTAGTCGAGTAAAAACGCGTGCGAGAGGATGCATCCCGCAGGCTAGTCGAGTAAAAACACGTGCGAGAGGATGCATCCCGCAGGCTAGTGGAGTAAAAACACGTGCGAGAGGATGCATCCCGCAGGCTAGTCGAATAAAAACACGTGCGAGACGATGCATCCCGCAGCCTAGACGAGTAAAAACACGTGCGAGAGGATGCATCCCGCAGGCTAGTCGAGTAGAAACACGTGCAAGAGGATGCTTCCCGCAGGCTAGTCGAGTAAAAACACGTGCGTGAGGATGCATCCCGCAGGCTAGTCGAGTAAAAACACGTGCGAGAGGATGCTTCCCGCAGGCTAGTCGAGTAAAAACACGTGCGAGAGGATGCATCCCGCATGCTAGTCGAGTAAAAACACGTGCAAGAGGATGCTTCCCGCAGGCTAGTCGAGTAAAAACACGTGCGAGAGGATGCATCCCGCAGGCTAGTCGAGCAAAAACACGTGCGAGAGGATGCATCCCGCAGGCTAGTCGAGCAAAAACATGTGCGAGAGGATGCAACCCGCAGGCTAGTCGAGTAAAAACACGTGCGAGAGGATGCATCCTGCAGGCTAGTCGAGTAAAAACACGTGCGAGAGGATGCATCCCGCAGGCTAGTCGAGTAAAAACACGTGCGAGAGGATGCATCCCGCAGGCTAGTCGAGTAAAAACACTTGCGAGGTTTTGTGGGATGCGCATGCGCAGGTTTTGTGGGATGCGCATGCGCAGATTTTTTGGGATGCGCATGCGCAGGTTTTTTGGGATGCGCATGGCTAGTCGAGCAAAAACACGTGCGAGAGGATGCATCCCGCAGGGTAGTCGAGTAAAAACACGTGCGAGAGGATGCATCCCGCAGGCTAGTCGAGTAAAAACACGTGCGAGAGGATGCATCCCGCAGGCTAGTGGAGTAAAAACACGTGCGAGAGGATGCATCCCGCAGGCTAGTCGAATAAAAACACGTGCGAGACGATGCATCCCGCAGCCTAGACGAGTAAAAACACGTGCGAGAGGATGCATCCCGCAGGCTAGTCGAGTAAAAACACGTGCGAGAGGATGCATCCCGCAGGCTAGTCGAGTAAAAACACGTGCGAGAGGATGCATCCCGCAGGCTAGTCGAGTAAAAACACGTGCGAGAGGATGCACCCCGCAGGCTAGTCGAGCAAAAACACGTGCGAGAGGATGCATCCCGCAGGCTAGTCGAGTAAAAACACGTGCGAGAAGATGCATCCCGCAGGCTAGTCGAGCACAAACACGTGCGAGAGGATGCATCCCGCAGGCTAGTCGAGCAAAAACACGTGCGAGAGGATGCATCCCGCAGGCTAGTCGAGTAAAAACACGTGCGAAAGGATGCATCCCGCAGGCTAGTCGAGCACAAACACGTGCGAGGTTTTGTGGGATGCGCATGCGCAGGTTTTGTGGGATGCGCATGCGCAGATTTCTTGGGATGCGCATGCGCAGGTTTTTTGGGATGCGCATGGCTAGTCGAGCAAAAACACGTGCGAGAGGATGCATCCCGCAGGCTAGTCGAGTAAAAACAATTGCGAGGTTTCGTGGGATGCGCATGCGCAGGTTTCGTGGGATGCGCATGCGCAGGTTTTGTGGGATGCGCATGCGCAGATTTCTTGGGATGCGCATGCGCAGGTTTTTTGGGATGCGCATGGCTAGTCGAGCAAATACACGTGCGAGAGGATGCATCCCGCAGGCTAGTCGAGTAAAAACACGTGCGAGAGGATGCATCCTGCAGGCTAGTCGAGTAAAAACACGAGCGAGAGGATGCATCCCGCAGGCTAGTCGAGTAAAAACACGTGCGAGAGGATGCATCCCGCAGGCTAGTCGAGTAAAAACACGTGCAAGAGGATGCTTCCCGCAGGCTAGTCGAGTAAAAACACGTGCGAGAGGATGCATCCCGCAGGCTAGTCGAGCACAAACACGTGCGAGAGGATGCATCCCGCAGGCTAGTCGAGCAAAAACACGTGCGAGAGGATGCATCCCGCAGGCTAGTCGAGTAAAAACACGTGCGAGACGATGCATCCCGCAGCCTAGTCGAGTAAAAACACGTGCGAGAGGATGCATCCCGCAGGCTAGTCGAGTAAAAACGCGTGCGAGAGGATGCATCTCGCAGGCTAGTCGAGTAAAAACACGTGCGAGAGGATGCATCCCGCAGGCTAGTCGAGTAAAAACACGTGCGAGAGGATGCATCCCGCAGGCTAGTGGAGTAAAAACACGTGCGAGAGGATGCATCCCGCAGGCTAGTCGAATAAAAACACGTGCGAGACGATGCATCCCGCAGCCTAGACGAGTAAAAACACGTGCGAGAGGATGCATCCCGCAGGCTAGTCGAGTAGAAACACGTGCAAGAGGATGCTTCCCGCAGGCTAGTCGAGTAAAAACACGTGCGTGAGGATGCATCCCGCAGGCTAGTCGAGTAAAAACACGTGCGAGAGGATGCTTCCCGCAGGCTAGTCGAGTAAAAACACGTGCGAGAGGATGCATCCCGCATGCTAGTCGAGTAAAAACACGTGCAAGAGGATGCTTCCCGCAGGCTAGTCGAGTAAAAACACGTGCGAGAGGATGCATCCCGCAGGCTAGTCGAGCAAAAACACGTGCGAGAGGATGCATCCCGCAGGCTAGTCGAGCAAAAACACGTGCGAGAGGATGCATCCCGCAGGCTAGTCGAGTAAAAACACGTGCGAGAGGATGCATCCTGCAGGCTAGTCGAGTAAAAACACGTGCGAGAGGATGCATCCCGCAGGCTAGTCGAGTAAAAACACGTGCGAGAGGATGCATCCCGCAGGCTAGTCGAGTAAAAACACTTGCGAGGTTTCGTGGGATGCGCATGCGCAGGTTTCGTGGGATGCGCATGCGCAGGTTTTGTGGGATGCGCATGCGCAGATTTCTTGGGATGCGCATGCGCAGGTTTTTTGGGATGCGCATGGCTAGTCGAGCAAATACACGTGCGAGAGGATGCATCCCGCAGGCTAGTCGAGTAAAAACACGTGCGAGAGGATGCATCCTGCAGGCTAGTCGAGTAAAAACACGAGCGAGAGGATGCATCCCGCAGGCTAGTCGAGTAAAAACACGTGCGAGAGGATGCATCCCGCAGGGTAGTCGAGTAAAAACACGTGCAAGAGGATGCTTCCCGCAGGCTAGTCGAGTAAAAACACGTGCGAGAGGATGCATCCCGCAGGCTAGTCGAGTAAAAACACGTGCGAGAGGATGCATCCCGCAGGCTAGTCGAGTAAAAACACGTGCGAGAGGATGCATCCCGCAGGCTAGTCGAGTAAAAACACGTGCGAGAGGATGCATCCCGCAGGCTAGTGGAGTAAAAACACGTGCGAGAGGATGCATCCCGCAGGCTAGTCGAATAAAAACACGTGCGAGACGATGCATCCCGCAGCCTAGACGAGTAAAAACACGTGCGAGAGGATGCATCCCGCAGGCTAGTCGAGTAGAAACACGTGCAAGAGGATGCTTCCCGCAGGCTAGTCGAGTAAAAACACGTGCGTGAGGATGCATCCCGCAGGCTAGTCGAGTAAAAACACGTGCGAGAGGATGCTTCCCGCAGGCTAGTCGAGTAAAAACACGTGCGAGAGGATGCATCCCGCATGCTAGTCGAGTAAAAACACGTGCAAGAGGATGCTTCCCGCAGGCTAGTCGAGTAAAAACACGTGCGAGAGGATGCATCCCGCAGGCTAGTCGAGCAAAAACACGTGCGAGAGGATGCATCCCGCAGGCTAGTCGAGCAAAAACACGTGCGAGAGGATGCATCCCGCAGGCTAGTCGAGTAAAAACACGTGCGAGAGGATGCATCCTGCAGGCTAGTCGAGTAAAAACACGTGCGAGAGGATGCATCCCGCAGGCTAGTCGAGCAAAAACACGTGCGAGAGGATGCATCCCGCAGGCTAGTCGAGTAAAAACACGTGCGAGAGGATGCATCCTGCAGGCTAGTCGAGTAAAAACACGTGCGAGAGGATGCATCCCGCAGGCTAGTCGAGTAAAAACACGTGCGAGAGGATGCATCCCACAGGCTAGTCGAGTAAAAACACTTGCGAGGTTTCGTGGGATGCGCATGCGCAGGTTTCGTGGGATGCGCATGCGCAGGTTTTGTGGGATGCGCATGCGCAGATTTCTTGGGATGCGCATGCGCAGGTTTTTTGGGATGCGCATGGCTAGTCGAGCAAATACACGTGCGAGAGGATGCATCCCGCAGGCTAGTCGAGTAAAAACACGTGCGAGAGGATGCATCCTGCAGGCTAGTCGAGTAAAAACACGAGCGAGAGGATGCATCCCGCAGGCTAGTCGAGTAAAAACACGTGCGAGAGGATGCATCCCGCAGGCTAGTCGAGTAAAAACACGTGCAAGAGGATGCTTCCCGCAGGCTAGTCGAGTAAAAACACGTGCGAGAGGATGCATCCCGCAGGCTAGTCGAGTAAAAACACGTGCGAGAGGATGCATCCCGCAGGCTAGTCGAGTAAAAACACGTGCGAGAGGATGCATCCCGCAGGCTAGTCGAGTAAAAACACGTGCGAGAGGATGCATCCCGCAGGCTAGTGGAGTAAAAACACGTGCGAGAGGATGCATCCCGCAGGCTAGTCGAATAAAAACACGTGCGAGACGATGCATCCCGCAGCCTAGACGAGTAAAAACACGTGCGAGAGGATGCATCCCGCAGGCTAGTCGAGTAGAAACACGTGCAAGAGGATGCTTCCCGCAGGCTAGTCGAGTAAAAACACGTGCGTGAGGATGCATCCCGCAGGCTAGTCGAGTAAAAACACGTGCGAGAGGATGCTTCCCGCAGGCTAGTCGAGTAAAAACACGTGCGAGAGGATGCATCCCGCATGCTAGTCGAGTAAAAACACGTGCAAGAGGATGCTTCCCGCAGGCTAGTCGAGTAAAAACACGTGCGAGAGGATGCATCCCGCAGGCTAGTCGAGCAAAAACACGTGCGAGAGGATGCATCCCGCAGGCTAGTCGAGCAAAAACACGTGCGAGAGGATGCATCCCGCAGGCTAGTCGAGTAAAAACACGTGCGAGAGGATGCATCCCGCAGGCTAGTCGAGTAAAAACACTTGCGAGGTTTCGTGGGATGCGCATGCGCAGGTTTCGTGGGATGCGCATGCGCAGGTTTTTTGGGATGCGCATGGCTAGTCGAGCAAATACACGTGCGAGAGGATGCATCCCGCAGGGTAGTCGAGTAAAAACACGTGCGAGAGGATGCATCCCGCAGGCTAGTCGAGTAAAAACACGTGCAAGAGGATGCTTCCCGCAGGCTAGTCGAGTAAAAACACGTGCGAGAGGATGCATCCCGCAGGCTAGTCGAGTAAAAACACGTGCGAGAGGATGCGTCCCGCAGGCTAGTCGAGCAAAAACACGTGCGAGAGGATGCATCCCGCAGGCTAGTCGAGCAAAAACACGTGCGAGAGGATGCATCCCGCAGGCTAGTCGAGCAAAAACACGTGCGGGAGGATGCATCCCGCAGTCTAGTCGAGCAAAAACACGTGCGAGAGGATGCATCCCGCAGGCTAGTCGAGCAAAACCACGTGCGAGAGGATGCATCCCGCAGGCTAGTCGAGTAAAAACACTTGCGAGAGGATGCATCCCGCAGGGTAGTCGAGTAAAAACACGTGCGAGAGGATGCATCCCGCAGGCTAGTGGAGTAAAAACACGTGCGAGAGGATGCATCCCGCAGGCTAGTCGAGTAAAAACACTTGCGAGAGGATGCATCCCGCAGGGTAGTCGAGTAAAAACACGTGCGAGAGGATGCATCCCGCAGGCTAGTGGAGTAAAAACACGTGCGAGAGGATGCATCCCGCAGGCTAGTCGAATAAAAACACGTGCGAGACGATGCATCCCGCAGACTAGTCGAGTAAAAACACGTGCGAGAGGATGCATCCCGCAGGCTAGTCGAGTAAAAACACGTGCGAGAGGATGCATCCCGCAGGCTAGTCGAGTAAAAACACGTGCGAGGTTTTGTGGGATGCGCATGCGCAGGTTTTGTGGGATGCGCATGCGCAGGTTTTTTGGGATGCGCATGTGCAGGTTTTTTGGGATGCGCATGGCTAGTCGAGCGAAAACACGTGCGAGAGGATGCATCCCGCAGGCTAGTCGAGTGAAAACACGTGCGTGAGGATGCATCCCGCAGGCTAGTCGAGTAAAAACACGTGCGAGAGGATGCTTCCCGCAGGCTAGTCGAGTAAAAACACGTGCGAGAGGATGCATCCCGCAGGCTAGTCGAGTAGAAACACGTGCAAGAGGATGCTTCCCGCAGGCTAGTCGAGTAAAAACACGTGCGAGAGGATGCATCCCGCAGGCTAGTCGAGTAAAAACACGTGCGAGAGGATGCTTCCCGCAGGCTAGTCGAGTAAAAACACGTGCGAGAGGATGCATCCCGCATGCTAGTCGAGTAAAAACACGTGCAAGAGGATGCTTCCCGCAGGCTAGTCGAGTAAAAACACGTGCGAGAGGATGCATCCCGCAGGCTAGTCGAGCAAAAACACGTGCGAGAGGATGCATCCCGCAGGCTAGTCGAGCAAAAACACGTGCGAGAGGATGCATCCCGCAGGCTAGTCGAGCAAAAACACGTGCGAGAGGATGCATCCCGCAGGCTAGTCGAGCAAAAACACGTGCGAGAGGATGCATCCCGCAGGCTAGTCGAGTAAAAACACGTGCGAGAGGATGCATCCTGCAGGCTAGTCGAGCACAAACACGTGCGAGGTTTTGTGGGATGCGCATGCGCAGGTTTTGTGGGATGCGCATGCGCAGATTTTTTGGGATGCGCATGCGCAGGTTTTTTGGGATGCGCATGGCTAGTCGAGCAAAAACACGTGCGAGAGGATGCATCCCGCAGGCTAGTCGAGTAAAAACACGTGCGAGAGGATGCATCCCGCAGGCTAGTCGAGTAAAAACACGTGCGAGAGGATGCATCCCGCAGGCTAGTGGAGTAAAAACATGTGCGACAGGATGCATCCCGCAGGCTAGTCGAATAAAAACACGTGCGAGACGATGCATCCCGCAGCCTAGACGAGTAAAAACACGTGCGAGAGGATGCATCCCGCAGGCTAGTCGAGTAAAAACACGTGCGAGAGGATGCATCCCGCAGGCTAGTCGAGTAAAAACACGTGCGAGAGGATGCATCCCGCAGGCTAGTCGAGTAAAAACACGTGCGAGGTTTTGTGGGATGCGCATGCGCAGGTTTTGTGGGATGCGCATGCGCAGGTTTTTTGGGATGCGCATGTGCAGGTTTTTTGGGATGCGCATGGCTAGTCGAGCAAAAACACGTGCGAGAGGATGCATCCCGCAGGCTAGTCGAGTGAAAACACGTGCGTGAGGATGCATCCCGCAGGCTAGTCGAGTAAAAACACGTGCGAGAGGATGCTTCCCGCAGGCTAGTCGAGTAAAAACACGTGCGAGAGGATGCATCCCGCAGGCTAGTTGAGTAAAAACACGTGCGAGAGGATGCATCCTGCAGGCTAGTCGAGTAAAAACACGTGCGAGAGGATGCATCCCGCAGGCTAGTCGAGTAAAAACACGTGCGAGAGGATGCATCCCGCAGGCTAGTCGAGTAAAAACACGTGCGAGGTTTTGTGGGATGCGCATGCGCAGGTTTCGTGGGATGCGCATGCGCAGGTTTTTTGGGATGCGCATGCGCAGATTTTTTGGGATGCGCATGCGCAGGTTTTTTGGGATGCGCATGGCTAGTCGAGCAAAAACACGTGCGAGAGGATGCATCCCGCAGGCTAGTCGAGTAAAAACACGTGCGAGAGGATGCATCCCGCAGGGTAGTCGAGTAAAAACACGTGCGAGAGGATGCATCCCGCAGGCTAGTGGAGTAAAAACACGTGCGAGAGGATGCATCCCGCAGGCTAGTCGAATAAAAACACGTGCGAGACGATGCATCCCGCAGACTAGACGAGTAAAAACACGTGCGAGAGGATGCATCCCGCAGGCTAGTCGAGTAAAAACACGTGCGAGAGGATGCATCCCGCAGGCTAGTCGAGTAAAAACACGTGCGAGAGGATGCATCCCGCAGGCTAGTCGAGTAAAAACACGTGCGAGGTTTTGTGGGATGCGCATGCGCAGGTTTTGTGGGATGCGCATGCGCAGGTTTTTTGGGATGCGCATGTGCAGGTTTTTTGGGATGCGCATGGCTAGTCGAGCGAAAACACGTGCGAGAGGATGCATCCCGCAGGCTAGTCGAGTGAAAACACGTGCGTGAGGATGCATCCCGCAGGCTAGTCGAGTAAAAACACGTGCGAGAGGATGCTTCCCGCAGGCTAGTCGAGTAAAAACACGTGCGAGAGGATGCATCCCGCAGGCTAGTCGAGTAGAAACACGTGCAAGAGGATGCTTCCCGCAGGCTAGTCGAGTAAAAACACGTGCGAGAGGATGCATCCCGCAGGCTAGTCGAGTAAAAACACGTGCGAGAGGATGCTTCCCGCAGGCTAGTCGAGTAAAAACACGTGCGAGAGGATGCATCCCGCATGCTAGTCGAGTAAAAACACGTGCAAGAGGATGCTTCCCGCAGGCTAGTCGAGTAAAAACACGTGCGAGAGGATGCATCCCGCAGGCTAGTCGAGCAAAAACACGTGCGGGAGGATGCATCCCGCAGGCTAGTCGAGCAAAAACACGTGCGAGAGGATGCATCCCGCAGGCTAGTCGAGCAAAAACACGTGCGAGAGGATGCATCCCGCAGGCTAGTCGAGTAAAAACACGTGCGAGAGGATGCATCCTGCAGGCTAGTCGAGCACAAACACGTGCGAGGTTTTGTGGGATGCGCATGCGCAGGTTTTGTGGGATGCGCATGCGCAGATTTTTTGGGATGCGCATGCGCAGGTTTTTTGGGATGCGCATGGCTAGTCGAGCAAAAACACGTGCGAGAGGATGCATCCCGCAGGCTAGTCGAGTAAAAACACGTGCGAGAGGATGCATCCCGCAGGCTAGTCGAGTAAAAACACGTGCGAGAGGATGCATCCCGCAGGCTAGTGGAGTAAAAACATGTGCGACAGGATGCATCCCGCAGGCTAGTCGAATAAAAACACGTGCGAGACGATGCATCCCGCAGCCTAGACGAGTAAAAACACGTGCGAGAGGATGCATCCCGCAGGCTAGTCGAGTAAAAACACGTGCGAGAGGATGCATCCCGCAGGCTAGTCGAGTAAAAACACGTGCGAGGTTTTGTGGGATGCGCATGCGCAGGTTTTGTGGGATGCGCATGCGCAGGTTTTTTGGGATGCGCATGTGCAGGTTTTTTGGGATGCGCATGGCTAGTCGAGCAAAAACACGTGCGAGAGGATGCATCCCGCAGGCTAGTCGAGTGAAAACACGTGCGTGAGGATGCATCCCGCAGGCTAGTCGAGTAAAAACACGTGCGAGAGGATGCTTCCCGCAGGCTAGTCGAGTAAAAACACGTGCGAGAGGATGCATCCCGCAGGCTAGTCGAGTAGAAACACGTGCAAGAGGATGCTTCCCGCAGGCTAGTCGAGTAAAAACACGTGCGAGAGGATGCATCCCGCAGGCTAGTCGAGTAAAAACACGTGCGAGAGGATGCTTCCCGCAGGCTAGTCGAGTAAAAACACGTGCGAGAGGATGCATCCCGCATGCTAGTCGAGTAAAAACACGTGCAAGAGGATGCTTCCCGCAGGCTAGTCGAGTAAAAACACGTGCGAGAGGATGCATCCCGCAGGCTAGTCGAGCAAAAACACGTGCGAGAGGATGCATCCCGCAGGCTAGTCGAGCAAAAACACGTGCGAGAGGATGCATCCCGCAGGCTAGTCGAGTAAAAACACGTGCGAGAGGATGCATCCTGCAGGCTAGTCGAGTAAAAACACGTGCGAGAGGATGCATCCCGCAGGCTAGTCGAGTAAAAACACGTGCGAGAGGATGCATCCCGCAGGCTAGTCGAGTAAAAACACTTGCGAGGTTTCGTGGGATGCGCATGCGCAGGTTTCGTGGGATGCGCATGCGCAGGTTTTTTGGGATGCGCATGGCTAGTCGAGCAAATACACGTGCGAGAGGATGCATCCCGCAGGGTAGTCGAGTAAAAACACGTGCGAGAGGATGCATCCCGCAGGCTAGTGGAGTAAAAACACGTGCGAGAGGATGCATCCCGCAGGCTAGTCGAATAAAAACACGTGCGAGACGATGCATCCCGCAGCCTAGACGAGTAAAAACACGTGCGAGAGGATGCATCCCGCAGGCTAGTCGAGTAAAAACACGTGCGAGAGGATGCATCCCGCAGGCTAGTCGAGTAAAAACACGTGCGAGAGGATGCATCCCGCAGGCTAGTCGAGTAAAAACACGTGCGAGGTTTTGTGGGATGCGCATGCGCAGGTTTTGTGGGATGCGCATGCGCAGGTTTTTTGGGATGCGCATGTGCAGGTTTTTTGGGATGCGCATGGCTAGTCGAGCAAAAACACGTGCGAGAGGATGCATCCCGCAGGCTAGTCGAGTGAAAACACGTGCGAGAGGATGCATCCCGCAGGCTAGTCGAGTAAAAACACGTGCGAGGTTTTGTGGGATGCGCATACGCAGGTTTTGTGGGATGCGCATGCGCAGGTTTTTTGGGATGCGCATGCGCAGGTTTTTTGGGATGCGCATGGCTAGTCGAGCAAAAACACGTGCGAGAGGATGCATCCCGCAGGCTAGTCGAGTAAAAACACGTGCGAGAGGATGCATCCCGCAGGCTAGTCGAGTAAAAACACGTGCGAGAGGATGCATCCCGCAGGCTAGTCGAGTAAAAACACGTGCGAGGTTTTGTGGGATGCGCATGCGCAGGTTTTGTGGGATGCGCATGCGCAGGTTTTTTGGGATGCGCATGTGCAGGTTTTTTGGGATGCGCATGGCTAGTCGAGCAAAAACACGTGCGAGAGGATGCATCCCGCAGGCTAGTCGAGTGAAAACACGTGCGAGAGGATGCTTCCCGCAGGCTAGTCGAGTAAAAACACGTGCGAAAGGATGCATCCCGCAGGCTAGTCGAGCACAAACACGTGCGAGGTTTTGTGGGATGCGCATGCGCAGGTTTTGTGGGATGCGCATGCGCAGATTTTTTGGGATGCGCATGCGCAGGTTTTTTGGGATGCGCATGGCTAGTCGAGCAAAAACACGTGCGAGAGGATGCATCCCGCAGGGTAGTCGAGTAAAAACACGTGCGAGAGGATGCATCCCGCAGGCTAGTCGAGTAAAAACACGTGCGAGAGGATGCATCCCGCAGGCTAGTGGAGTAAAAACACGTGCGAGAGGATGCATCCCGCAGGCTAGTCGAATAAAAACACGTGCGAGACGATGCATCCCGCAGCCTAGACGAGTAAAAACACGTGCGAGAGGATGCATCCCGCAGGCTAGTCGAGTAAAAACACGTGCGAGAGGATGCATCCCGCAGGCTAGTCGAGTAAAAACACGTGCAAGAGGATGCTTCCCGCAGGCTAGTCGAGTAAAAACACGTGCGAGAGGATGCATCCCGCAGGCTAGTCGAGTAAAAACACGTGCGAGAGGATGCATCCCGCAGGCTAGTCGAGTAAAAACACTTGCGAGGTTTCGTGGGATGCGCATGCGCAGGTTTCGTGGGATGCGCATGCGCAGGTTTTTTGGGATGCGCATGGCTAGTCGAGCAAATACACGTGCGAGAGGATGCATCCCGCAGGGTAGTCGAGTAAAAACACGTGCGAGAGGATGCATCCCGCAGGCTAGTGGAGTAAAAACACGTGCGAGAGGATGCATCCCGCAGGCTAGTCGAATAAAAACACGTGCGAGACGATGCATCCCGCAGCCTAGACGAGTAAAAACACGTGCGAGGTTTTGTGGGATGCGCATACGCAGGTTTTGTGGGATGCGCATGCGCAGGTTTTTTGGGATGCGCATGGCTAGTCGAGCAAAAACACGTGCGAGAGGATGCATCCCGCAGGCTAGTCGAGTAAAAACACGTGCGAGAGGATGCATCCCGCAGGCTAGTCGAGTAAAAACTCGTGCGAGAGGATGCATCCCGCAGGCTAGTCGAGTAAAAACACGTGCGAGGTTTTGTGGGATGCGCATGCGCAGGTTTTGTGGGATGCGCATGCGCAGGTTTTTTGGGATGCGCATGTGCAGGTTTTTTGGGATGCGCATGGCTAGTCGAGCAAAAACACGTGCGAGAGGATGCATCCCGCAGGCTAGTCGAGTGAAAACACGTGCGAGAGGATGCTTCCCGCAGGCTAGTCGAGTAAAAACACGTGCGAAAGGATGCATCCCGCAGGCTAGTCGAGCACAAACACGTGCGAGGTTTTGTGGGATGCGCATGCGCAGGTTTTGTGGGATGCGCATGCGCAGATTTTTTGGGATGCGCATGCGCAGGTTTTTTGGGATGCGCATGGCTAGTCGAGCAAAAACACGTGCGAGAGGATGCATCCCGCAGGGTAGTCGAGTAAAAACACGTGCGAGAGGATGCATCCCGCAGGCTAGTCGAGTAAAAACACGTGCGAGAGGATGCATCCCGCAGGCTAGTGGAGTAAAAACACGTGCGAGAGGATGCATCCCGCAGGCTAGTCGAGTAAAAACACGTGCAAGAGGATGCTTCCCGCAGGCTAGTCGAGTAAAAACACGTGCGAGAGGATGCATCCCGCAGGCTAGTCGAGTAAAAACACGTGCGAGAGGATGCATCCCGCAGGCTAGTCGAGTAAAAACACTTGCGAGGTTTCGTGGGATGCGCATGCGCAGGTTTCGTGGGATGCGCATGCGCAGGTTTTTTGGGATGCGCATGGCTAGTCGAGCAAATACACGTGCGAGAGGATGCATCCCGCAGGGTAGTCGAGTAAAAACACGTTCGAGAGGATGCATCCCGCAGGCTAGTGGAGTAAAAACACGTGCGAGAGGATGCATCCCGCAGGCTAGTCGAATAAAAACACGTGCGAGACGATGCATCCCGCAGCCTAGACGAGTAAAAACACGTGCGAGGTTTTGTGGGATGCGCATACGCAGGTTTTGTGGGATGCGCATGCGCAGGTTTTTTGGGATGCGCATGCGCAGGTTTTTTGGGATGCGCATGGCTAGTCGAGCAAAAACACGTGCGAGAGGATGCATCCCGCAGGCTAGTCGAGTAAAAACACGTGCGAGAGGATGCATCCCGCAGGCTAGTCGAGTAAAAACACGTGCGAGAGGATGCATCCCGCAGGCTAGTCGAGTAAAAACACGTGCGAGGTTTTGTGGGATGCGCATGCGCAGGTTTTGTGGGATGCGCATGCGCAGGTTTTTTGGGATGCGCATGTGCAGGTTTTTTGGGATGCGCATGGCTAGTCGAGCAAAAACACGTGCGAGAGGATGCATCCCGCAGGCTAGTCGAGTGAAAACACGTGCGAGAGGATGCTTCCCGCAGGCTAGTCGAGTAAAAACACGTGCGAAAGGATGCATCCCGCAGGCTAGTCGAGCACAAACACGTGCGAGGTTTTGTGGGATGCGCATGCGCAGGTTTTGTGGGATGCGCATGCGCAGATTTTTTGGGATGCGCATGCGCAGGTTTTTTGGGATGCGCATGGCTAGTCGAGCAAAAACACGTGCGAGAGGATGCATCCCGCAGGGTAGTCGAGTAAAAACACGTGCGAGAGGATGCATCCCGCAGGCTAGTCGAGTAAAAACACGTGCGAGAGGATGCATCCCGCAGGCTAGTGGAGTAAAAACACGTGCGAGAGGATGCATCCCGCAGGCTAGTCGAATAAAAACACGTGCGAGACGATGCATCCCGCAGCCTAGACGAGTAAAAACACGTGCGAGAGGATGCATCCCGCAGGCTAGTCGAGTAAAAACACGTGCGAGAGGATGCATCCCGCAGGCTAGTCGAGTAAAAACACGTGCGAGGTTTTGTGGGATGCGCATGCGCAGGTTTTGTGGGATGCGCATGCGCAGGTTTTTTGGGATGCGCATGCGCAGGTTTTTTGGGATGCGCATGGCTAGTCGAGCAAAAACACGTGCGAGAGGATGCATCCCGCAGGCTAGTCGAGCACAAACACGTGCGAGAGGATGCATCCCGCAGGCTAGTCGAGTAAAAACACGTGCGAAAGGATGCATCCCGCAGGCTAGTCGAGCACAAACACGTGCGAGGTTTTGTGGGATGCGCATGCGCAGGTTTTGTGGGATGCGCATGCGCAGATTTTTTGGGATGCGCATGCGCAGGTTTTTTGGGATGCGCATGGCTAGTTGAGCAAAAACACGTGCGAGAGGATGCATCCCGCAGGCTAGTCGAGTAAAAACACGTGCGAGAGGATGCATCCCGCAGGCTAGTCGAGTAAAAACACGTGCGAGAGGATGCATCCCGCAGGCTAGTCGAGTAAAAACACGTGCGAGAGGATGCATCCCGCAGGCTAGTCGAGTAAAAACACGTGCGAGAGGATGCATCCCGCAGGCTAGTCGAGTAAAAACACGTGCGAGGTTTTGTGGGATGCGCATGCGCAGGTTTTGTGGGATGCGCATGCGCAGGTTTTTTGGGATGCGCATGTGCAGGTTTTTTGGGATGCGCATGGCTAGTCGAGCAAAAACACGTGCGAGAGGATGCATCCCGCAGGCTAGTCGAGTAAAAACACGTGCGAGAGGATGCATCCCGCAGGCTAGTCGAGCACAAACACGTGCGAGAGGATGCATCCCGCAGGCTAGTCGAGCAAAAACACGTGCGAGAGGATGCATCCCGCAGGCTAGTCGAGTAAAAACACGTGCGAAAGGATGCATCCCGCAGGCTAGTCGAGCACAAACACGTGCGAGGTTTTGTGGGATGCGCATGCGCAGATTTTTTGGGATGCGCATGCGCAGGTTTTTTGGGATGCGCATGGCTAGTCGAGCAAAAACACGTGCGAGAGGATGCATCCCGCAGGCTAGTCGAGTAAAAACACGTGCGAGGTTTTGTGGGATGCGCATGCGCAGGTTTTTTGGGATGCGCATGCCTAGTCGAGCAAAAACACGTGCGAGAGGATGCATCCCGCAGGCTAGTCGAGTAAAAACACGTGCGAAAGGATGCATCCCGCAGGCTAGTCGAGCACAAACACGTGCGAGGTTTTGTGGGATGCGCATGCGCAGGTTTTGTGGGATGCGCATGCGCAGATTTTTTGGGACGCGCATGCGCAGGTTTTTTGGGATGCGCATGGCTAGTCGAGCAAAAACACGTGCGAGAGGATGCATCCCGCAGGGTAGTCGAGTAAAAACACGTGCGAGAGGATGCATCCCGCAGGCTAGTCGAGTAAAAACACGTGCGAGAGGATGCATCCCGCAGGCTAGTGGAGTAAAAACACGTGCGAGAGGATGCATCCCGCAGGCTAGTCGAATAAAAACACGTGCGAGACGATGCATCCCGCAGCCTAGACGAGTAAAAACACGTGCGAGAGGATGCATCCCGCAGGCTAGTCGAGTAAAAACACGTGCGAGAGGATGCATCCCGCAGGCTAGTCGAGTAAAAACACGTGCGAGGTTTTGTGGGATGCGCATGCGCAGGTTTTGTGGGATGCGCATGCGCAGGTTTTTTGGGATGCGCATGCGCAGGTTTTTTGGGATGCGCATGGCTAGTCGAGCAAAAACACGTGCGAGAGGATGCATCCCGCAGGCTAGTCGAGCACAAACACGTGCGAGAGGATGCATCCCGCAGGCTAGTCGAGTAAAAACACGTGCGAAAGGATGCATCCCGCAGGCTAGTCGAGCACAAACACGTGCGAGGTTTTGTGGGATGCGCATGCGCAGATTTTTTGGGATGCGCATGCGCAGGTTTTTTGGGATGCGCATGGCTAGTTGAGCAAAAACACGTGCGAGAGGATGCATCCCGCAGGCTAGTCGAGTAAAAACACGTGCGAGAGGATGCATCCCGCAGGCTAGTCGAGTAAAAACACGTGCGAGAGGATGCATCCCGCAGGCTAGTCGAGTAAAAACACGTGCGAGAGGATGCATCCCACAGGCTAGTCGAGTAAAAACACGTGCGAGGTTTTGTGGGATGCGCATGCGCAGGTTATGTGGGATGCGCATGCGCAGGTTTTGTGGGATGCGCATGCGCAGGTTTTTTGGGATGCGCATGTGCAGGTTTTTTGGGATGCGCATGGCTAGTCGAGCAAAAACACGTGCGAGAGGATGCATCCCGCAGGCTAGTCGAGTAAAAACACGTGCGAGAGGATGCATCCCGCAGGCTAGTCGAGCAAAAACACGTGCGAGAGGATGCATCCCGCAGGCTAGTCGAGTAAAAACACGTGCGAAAGGATGCATCCCGCAGGCTAGTCGAGCACAAACACGTGCGAGGTTTTGTGGGATGCGCATGCGCAGATTTTTTGGGATGCGCATGCGCAGGTTTTTTGGGATGCGCATGGCTAGTCGAGCAAAAACACGTGCGAGAGGATGCATCCCGCAGGCTAGTCGAGTAAAAACACGTGCGAGGTTTTGTGGGATGCGCATGCGCAGGTTTTTTGGGATGCGCATGCCTAGTCGAGCAAAAACACGTGCGAGAGGATGCATCCCGCAGGCTAGTCGAGTAAAAACACGTGCGAATGGATGCATCCCGCAGGCTAGTCGAGCACAAACACGTGCGAGGTTTTGTGGGATGCGCATGCGCAGGTTTTGTGGGATGCGCATGCGCAGATTTTTTGGGATGCGCATGCGCAGGTTTTTTGGGATGCGCATGGCTAGTTGAGCAAAAACACGTGCGAGAGGATGCATCCCGCAGGCTAGTCGAGTAAAAACACGTGCGAGGTTTTGTGGGATGCGCATGCGCAGGTTTTGTGGGATGCGCATGCGCAGGTTTTTTGGGATGCGCATGCGCAGGTTTTTTGGGATGCGCATGCCTAGGCGAGCAAAAACACGTGCGAGAGGATGCATCCCGCAGGCTAGTCGAGTGAAAACACGTGCGAGAGGATGCTTCCCGCAGGCTAGTCGAGTAAAAACACGTGCGAAAGGATGCATCCCGCAGGCTAGTCGAGCACAAACACGTGCGAGGTTTTGTGGGATGCGCATGCGCAGGTTTTGTGGGATGCGCATGCGCAGATTTTTTGGGATGCGCATGCGCAGGTTTTTTGGGATGCGCATGGCTAGTCGAGCAAAAACACGTGCGAGAGGATGCATCCCGCAGGGTAGTCGAGTAAAAACACGTGCGAGAGGATGCATCCCGCAGGCTAGTCGAGTAAAATCACGTGCGAGAGGATGCATCCCGCAGGCTAGTGGAGTAAAAACACGTGCGAGAGGATGCATCCCGCAGGCTAGTCGAATAAAAACACGTGCGAGACGATGCATCCCGCAGCCTAGACGAGTAAAAACACGTGCGAGAGGATGCATCCCGCAGGCTAGTCGAGTAAAAACACGTGCGAGAGGATGCATCCCGCAGGCTAGTCGAGTAAAAACACTTGCGAGGTTTCGTGGGATGCGCATGCGCAGGTTTCGTGGGATGCGCATGCGCAGGTTTTTTGGGATGCGCATGGCTAGTCGAGCAAATACACGTGCGAGAGGATGCATCCCGCAGGGTAGTCGAGTAAAAACACGTGCGAGAGGATGCATCCCGCAGGCTAGTGGAGTAAAAACACGTGCGAGAGGATGCATCCCGCAGGCTAGTCGAATAAAAACACGTGCGAGACGATGCATCCCGCAGCCTAGACGAGTAAAAACACGTGCGAGGTTTTGTGCGATGCGCATGCGCAGGTTTTTTGGGATGCGCATGGCTAGTCGAGCAAAAACACGTGCGAGAGGATGCATCCCGCAGGCTAGTCGAGCACAAACACGTGCGAGAGGATGCATCCCGCAGGCTAGTCGAGTAAAAACACGTGCGAAAGGATGCATCCCGCAGGCTAGTCGAGCACAAACACGTGCGAGGTTTTGTGGGATGCGCATGCGCAGGTTTTGTGGGATGCGCATGCGCAGATTTTTTGGGATGCGCATGCGCAGGTTATTTGGGATGCGCATGGCTAGTTGAGCAAAAACACGTGCGAGAGGATGCATCCCGCAGGCTAGTCGAGTAAAAACACGTGCGAGAGGATGCATCCCGCAGGCTAGTCGAGTAAAAACACGTGCGAGAGGATGCATCCCGCAGGCTAGTCGAGTAAAAACACGTGCGAGAGGATGCATCCCGCAGGCTAGTCGAGTAAAAACACGTGCGAGAGGATGCATCCCGCAGGCTAGTCGAGTAAAAACACGTGCGAGGTTTTGTGGGATGCGCATGCGCAGGTTCTGTGGGATGCGCATGCGCAGGTTTTGTGGGATGCGCATGCGCAGGTTTTTTGGGATGCGCATGTGCAGGTTTTTTGGGATGCGCATGGCTAGTCGAGCAAAAACACGTGCGAGAGGATGCATCCCGCAGGCTAGTCGAGTAAAAACACGTGCGAGAGGATGCATCCCGCAGGCTAGTCGAGCACAAACACGTGCGAGAGGATGCATCCCGCAGGCTAGTCGAGCAAAAACACGTGCGAGAGGATGCATCCCGCAGGCTAGTCGAGTAAAAACACGTGCGAAAGGATGCATCCCGCAGGCTAGTCGAGCACAAACACGTGCGAGGTTTTGTGGGATGCGCATGCGCAGATTTTTTGGGATGCGCATGCGCAGGTTTTTTGGGATGCGCATGGCTAGTCGAGCAAAAACACGTGCGAGAGGATGCATCCCGCAGGCTAGTCGAGTAAAAACACGTGCGAGGTTTTGTGGGATGCGCATGCGCAGGTTTTTTGGGATGCGCATGCCTAGTCGAGCAAAAACACGTGCGAGAGGATGCATCCCGCAGGCTAGTCGAGTAAAAACACGTGCGAAAGGATGCATCCCGCAGGCTAGTCGAGCACAAACACGTGCGAGGTTTTGTGGGATGCGCATGCGCAGGTTTTGTGGGATGCGCATGCGCAGATTTTTTGGGATGCGCATGCGCAGGTTTTTTGGGATGCGCATGGCTAGTTGAGCAAAAACACGTGCGAGAGGATGCATCCCGCAGGCTAGTCGAGTAAAAACACGTGCGAGGTTTTGTGGGATGCGCATGCGCAGGTTTTGTGGGATGCGCATGCGCAGGTTTTTTGGGATGCGCATGCGCAGGTTTTTTGGGATGCGCATGCCTAGGCGAGCAAAAACACGTGCGAGAGGATGCATCCCGCAGGCTAGTCGAGTGAAAACACGTGCGAGAGGATGCTTCCCGCAGGCTAGTCGAGTAAAAACACGTGCGAAAGGATGCATCCCGCAGGCTAGTCGAGCACAAACACGTGCGAGGTTTTGTGGGATGCGCATGCGCAGGTTTTGTGGGATGCGCATGCGCAGATTTTTTGGGATGCGCATGCGCAGGTTTTTTGGGATGCGCATGGCTAGTCGAGCAAAAACACGTGCGAGAGGATGCATCCCGCAGGGTAGTCGAGTAAAAACACGTGCGAGAGGATGCATCCCGCAGGCTAGTCGAGTAAAAACACGTGCGAGAGGATGCATCCCGCAGGCTAGTGGAGTAAAAACACGTGCGAGAGGATGCATCCCGCAGGCTAGTCGAATAAAAACACGTGCGAGACGATGCATCCCGCAGCCTAGACGAGTAAAAACACGTGCGAGAGGATGCATCCCGCAGGCTAGTCGAGTAAAAACACGTGCGAGAGGATGCATCCCGCAGGCTAGTCGAGTAAAAACACGTGCAAGAGGATGCTTCCCGCAGGCTAGTCGAGTAAAAACACGTGCGAGAGGATGCATCCCGCAGGCTAGTCGAGTAAAAACACGTGCGAGAGGATGCATCCCGCAGGCTAGTCGAGTAAAAACACTTGCGAGGTTTCGTGGGATGCGCATGCGCAGGTTTCGTGGGATGCGCATGCGCAGGTTTTTTGGGATGCGCATGGCTAGTCGAGCAAATACACGTGCGAGAGGATGCATCCCGCAGGGTAGTCGAGTAAAAACACGTGCGAGAGGATGCATCCCGCAGGCTAGTGGAGTAAAAACACGTGCGAGAGGATGCATCCCGCAGGCTAGTCGAATAAAAACACGTGCGAGACGATGCATCCCGCAGCCTAGACGAGTAAAAACACGTGCGAGGTTTTGTGCGATGCGCATACGCAGGTTTTGTGGGATGCGCATGCGCAGGTTTTTTGGGATGCGCATGCGCAGGTTTTTTGGGATGCGCATGGCTAGTCGAGCAAAAACACGTGCGAGATGATGCATCCCGCAGGCTAGTCGAGTAAAAACACGTGCGAGAGGATGCATCCCGCAGGCTAGTCGAGTAAAAACACGTGCGAGAGGATGCATCCCGCAGGCTAGTCGAGTAAAAACACGTGCGAGGTTTTGTGGGATGCGCATGCGCAGGTTTTGTGGGATGCGCATGCGCAGGTTTTTTGGGATGCGCATGTGCAGGTTTTTTGGGATGCGCATGGCTAGTCGAGCAAAAACACGTGCGAGAGGATGCATCCCGCAGGCTAGTCGAGTGAAAACACGTGCGAGAGGATGCTTCCCGCAGGCTAGTCGAGTAAAAACACGTGCGAAAGGATGCATCCCGCAGGCTAGTCGAGCACAAACACGTGCGAGGTTTTGTGGGATGCGCATGCGCAGGTTTTGTGGGATGCGCATGCGCAGATTTTTTGGGATGCGCATGCGCAGGTTTTTTGGGATGCGCATGGCTAGTCGAGCAAAAACACGTGCGAGAGGATGCATCCCGCAGGGTAGTCGAGTAAAAACACGTGCGAGAGGATGCATCCCGCAGGCTAGTCGAGTAAAAACACGTGCGAGAGGATGCATCCCGCAGGCTAGTGGAGTAAAAACACGTGCGAGAGGATGCATCCCGCAGGCTAGTCGAATAAAAACACGTGCGAGACGATGCATCCCGCAGCCTAGACGAGTAAAAACACGTGCGAGAGGATGCATCCCGCAGGCTAGTCGAGTAAAAACACGTGCGAGAGGATGCATCCCGCAGGCTAGTCGAGTAAAAACACGTGCGAGGTTTTGTGGGATGCGCATGCGCAGGTTTTGTGGGATGCGCATGCGCAGGTTTTTTGGGATGCGCATGCGCAGGTTTTTTGGGATGCGCATGGCTAGTCGAGCAAAAACACGTGCGAGAGGATGCATCCCGCAGGCTAGTCGAGTAAAAACACGTGCGAGGTTTTGTGGGATGCGCATGCGCAGGTTTTGTGGGATGCGCATGCGCAGGTTTTGTGGGATGCGCATGCGCAGGTTTTTTGGGATGCGCATGTGCAGGTTTTTTGGGATGCGCATGGCTAGTCGAGCAAAAACACGTGCGAGAGGATGCATCCCGCAGGCTAGTCGAGTAAAAACACGTGCGAGAGGATGCATCCCGCAGGCTAGTCGAGCACAAACACGTGCGAGAGGATGCATCCCGCAGGCTAGTCGAGCAAAAACACGTGCGAGAGGATGCATCCCGCAGGCTAGTCGAGTAAAAACACGTGCGAAAGGATGCATCCCGCAGGCTAGTCGAGCACAAACACGTGCGAGGTTTTGTGGGATGCGCATGCGCAGATTTTTTGGGATGCGCATGCGCAGGTTTTTTGGGATGCGCATGGCTAGTCGAGCAAAAACACGTGCGAGAGGATGCATCCCGCAGGCTAGTCGAGTAAAAACACGTGCGAGGTTTTGTGGGATGCGCATGCGCAGGTTTTTTGGGATGCGCATGCCTAGTCGAGCAAAAACACGTGCGAGAGGATGCATCCCGCAGGCTAGTCGAGTAAAAACACGTGCGAAAGGATGCATCCCGCAGGCTAGTCGAGCACAAACACGTGCGAGGTTTTGTGGGATGCGCATGCGCAGGTTTTGTGGGATGCGCATGCGCAGATTTTTTGGGATGCGCATGCGCAGGTTTTTTGGGATGCGCATGGCTAGTTGAGCAAAAACACGTGCGAGAGGATGCATCCCGCAGGCTAGTCGAGTAAAAACACGTGCGAGGTTTTGTGGGATGCGCATGCGCAGGTTTTGTGGGATGCGCATGCGCAGGTTTTTTGGGATGCGCATGGGCAGGTTTTTTGGGATGCGCATGCCTAGGCGAGCAAAAACATGTGCGAGAGGATGCATCCCGCAGGCTAGTCGAGTGAAAACACGTGCGAGAGGATGCTTCCCGCAGGCTAGTCGAGTAAAAACACGTGCGAAAGGATGCATCCCGCAGGCTAGTCGAGCACAAACACGTGCGAGGTTTTGTGGGATGCGCATGCGCAGGTTTTGTGGGATGCGCATGCGCAGATTTTTTGGGATGCGCATGCGCAGGTTTTTTGGGATGCGCATGGCTAGTCGAGCAAAAACACGTGCGAGAGGATGCATCCCGCAGGGTAGTCGAGTAAAAACACGTGCGAGAGGATGCATCCCGCAGGCTAGTCGAGTAAAATCACGTGCGAGAGGATGCATCCCGCAGGCTAGTGGAGTAAAAACACGTGCGAGAGGATGCATCCCGCAGGCTAGTCGAGTAAAAACACGTGCGAAAGGATGCATCCCGCAGGCTAGTCGAGCACAAACACGTGCGAGGTTTTGTGGGATGCGCATGCGCAGGTTTTGTGGGATGCGCATGCGCAGATTTTTTGGGATGCGCATGCGCAGGTTTTTTGGGATGCGCATGGCTAGTTGAGCAAAAACACGTGCGAGAGGATGCATCCCGCAGGCTAGTCGAGTAAAAACACGTGCGAGGTTTTGTGGGATGCGCATGCGCAGGTTTTGTGGGATGCGCATGCGCAGGTTTTTTGGGATGCGCATGCGCAGGTTTTTTGGGATGCGCATGCCTAGGCGAGCAAAAACACGTGCGAGAGGATGCATCCCGCAGGCTAGTCGAGTGAAAACACGTGCGAGAGGATGCTTCCCGCAGGCTAGTCGAGTAAAAACACGTGCGAAAGGATGCATCCCGCAGGCTAGTCGAGCACAAACACGTGCGAGGTTTTGTGGGATGCGCATGCGCAGGTTTTGTGGGATGCGCATGCGCAGATTTTTTGGGATGCGCATGCGCAGGTTTTTTGGGATGCGCATGGCTAGTCGAGCAAAAACACGTGCGAGAGGATGCATCCCGCAGGGTAGTCGAGTAAAAACACGTGCGAGAGGATGCATCCCGCAGGCTAGTCGAGTAAAAACACGTGCGAGAGGATGCATCCCGCAGGCTAGTGGAGTAAAAACACGTGCGAGAGGATGCATCCCGCAGGCTAGTCGAATAAAAACACGTGCGAGACGATGCATCCCGCAGCCTAGACGAGTAAAAACACGTGCGAGAGGATGCATCCCGCAGGCTAGTCGAGTAAAAACACGTGCGAGAGGATGCATCCCGCAGGCTAGTCGAGTAAAAACACGTGCAAGAGGATGCTTCCCGCAGGCTAGTCGAGTAAAAACACGTGCGAGAGGATGCATCCCGCAGGCTAGTCGAGTAAAAACACGTGCGAGAGGATGCATCCCGCAGGCTAGTCGAGTAAAAACACTTGCGAGGTTTCGTGGGATGCGCATGCGCAGGTTTCGTGGGATGCGCATGCGCAGGTTTTTTGGGATGCGCATGGCTAGTCGAGCAAATACACGTGCGAGAGGATGCATCCCGCAGGGTAGTCGAGTAAAAACACGTGCGAGAGGATGCATCCCGCAGGCTAGTGGAGTAAAAACACGTGCGAGAGGATGCATCCCGCAGGCTAGTCGAATAAAAACACGTGCGAGACGATGCATCCCGCAGCCTAGACGAGTAAAAACACGTGCGAGGTTTTGTGCGATGCGCATACGCAGGTTTTGTGGGATGCGCATGCGCAGGTTTTTTGGGATGCGCATGCGCAGGTTTTTTGGGATGCGCATGGCTAGTCGAGCAAAAACACGTGCGAGATGATGCATCCCGCAGGCTAGTCGAGTAAAAACACGTGCGAGAGGATGCATCCCGCAGGCTAGTCGAGTAAAAACACGTGCGAGAGGATGCATCCCGCAGGCTAGTCGAGTAAAAACACGTGCGAGGTTTTGTGGGATGCGCATGCGCAGGTTTTGTGGGATGCGCATGCGCAGGTTTTTTGGGATGCGCATGTGCAGGTTTTTTGGGATGCGCATGGCTAGTCGAGCAAAAACACGTGCGAGAGGATGCATCCCGCAGGCTAGTCGAGTGAAAACACGTGCGAGAGGATGCTTCCCGCAGGCTAGTCGAGTAAAAACACGTGCGAAAGGATGCATCCCGCAGGCTAGTCGAGCACAAACACGTGCGAGGTTTTGTGGGATGCGCATGCGCAGGTTTTGTGGGATGCGCATGCGCAGATTTTTTGGGATGCGCATGCGCAGGTTTTTTGGGATGCGCATGGCTAGTCGAGCAAAAACACGTGCGAGAGGATGCATCCCGCAGGGTAGTCGAGTAAAAACACGTGCGAGAGGATGCATCCCGCAGGCTAGTCGAGTAAAAACACGTGCGAGAGGATGCATCCCGCAGGCTAGTGGAGTAAAAACACGTGCGAGAGGATGCATCCCGCAGGCTAGTCGAGTAAAAACACGTGCAAGAGGATGCTTCCCGCAGGCTAGTCGAGTAAAAACACGTGCGAGAGGATGCATCCCGCAGGCTAGTCGAGTAAAAACACGTGCGAGAGGATGCATCCCGCAGGCTAGTCGAGTAAAAACACTTGCGAGGTTTCGTGGGATGCGCATGCGCAGGTTTCGTGGGATGCGCATGCGCAGGTTTTTTGGGATGCGCATGGCTAGTCGAGCAAATACACGTGCGAGAGGATGCATCCCGCAGGGTAGTCGAGTAAAAACACGTTCGAGAGGATGCATCCCGCAGGCTAGTGGAGTAAAAACACGTGCGAGAGGATGCATCCCGCAGGCTAGTCGAATAAAAACACGTGCGAGACGATGCATCCCGCAGCCTAGACGAGTAAAAACACGTGCGAGGTTTTGTGGGATGCGCATACGCAGGTTTTGTGGGATGCGCATGCGCAGGTTTTTTGGGATGCGCATGCGCAGGTTTTTTGGGATGCGCATGGCTAGTCGAGCAAAAACACGTGCGAGAGGATGCATCCCGCAGGCTAGTCGAGTAAAAACACGTGCGAGAGGATGCATCCCGCAGGCTAGTCGAGTAAAAACACGTGCGAGAGGATGCATCCCGCAGGCTAGTCGAGTAAAAACACGTGCGAGGTTTTGTGGGATGCGCATGCGCAGGTTTTGTGGGATGCGCATGCGCAGATTTTTTGGGATGCGCATGCGCAGGTTTTTTGGGATGCGCATGGCTAGTCGAGCAAAAACACGTGCGAGAGGATGCATCCCGCAGGGTAGTCGAGTAAAAACACGTGCGAGAGGATGCATCCCGCAGGCTAGTCGAGTAAAAACACGTGCGAGAGGATGCATCCCGCAGGCTAGTGGAGTAAAAACACGTGCGAGAGGATGCATCCCGCAGGCTAGTCGAATAAAAACACGTGCGAGACGATGCATCCCGCAGCCTAGACGAGTAAAAACACGTGCGAGAGGATGCATCCCGCAGGCTAGTCGAGTAAAAACACGTGCGAGAGGATGCATCCCGCAGGCTAGTCGAGTAAAAACACGTGCGAGGTTTTGTGGGATGCGCATGCGCAGGTTTTGTGGGATGCGCATGCGCAGGTTTTTTGGGATGCGCATGCGCAGGTTTTTTGGGATGCGCATGGCTAGTCGAGCAAAAACACGTGCGAGAGGATGCATCCCGCAGGCTAGTCGAGCACAAACACGTGCGAGAGGATGCATCCCGCAGGCTAGTCGAGTAAAAACACGTGCGAAAGGATGCATCCCGCAGGCTAGTCGAGCACAAACACGTGCGAGGTTTTGTGGGATGCGCATGCGCAGGTTTTGTGGGATGCGCATGCGCAGATTTTTTGGGATGCGCATGCGCAGGTTTTTTGGGATGCGCATGGCTAGTTGAGCAAAAACACGTGCGAGAGGATGCATCCCGCAGGCTAGTCGAGTAAAAACACGTGCGAGAGGATGCATCCCGCAGGCTAGTCGAGTAAAAACACGTGCGAGAGGATGCATCCCGCAGGCTAGTCGAGTAAAAACACGTGCGAGAGGATGCATCCCGCAGGCTAGTCGAGTAAAAACACGTGCGAGAGGATGCATCCCGCAGGCTAGTCGAGTAAAAACACGTGCGAGGTTTTGTGGGATGCGCATGCGCAGGTTTTGTGGGATGCGCATGCGCAGGTTTTTTGGGATGCGCATGTGCAGGTTTTTTGGGATGCGCATGGCTAGTCGAGCAAAAACACGTGCGAGAGGATGCATCCCGCAGGCTAGTCGAGTAAAAACACGTGCGAGAGGATGCATCCCGCAGGCTAGTCGAGCACAAACACGTGCGAGAGAATGCATCCCGCAGGCTAGTCGAGCAAAAACACGTGCGAGAGGATGCATCCCGCAGGCTAGTCGAGTAAAAACACGTGCGAAAGGATGCATCCCGCAGGCTAGTCGAGCACAAACACGTGCGAGGTTTTGTGGGATGCGCATGCGCAGATTTTTTGGGATGCGCATGCGCAGGTTTTTTGGGATGCGCATGGCTAGTCGAGCAAAAACACGTGCGAGAGGATGCATCCCGCAGGCTAGTCGAGTAAAAACACGTGCGAGGTTTTGTGGGATGCGCATGCGCAGGTTTTTTGGGATGCGCATGCCTAGTCGAGCAAAAACACGTGCGAGAGGATGCATCCCGCAGGCTAGTCGAGTAAAAACACGTGCGAAAGGATGCATCCCGCAGGCTAGTCGAGCACAAACACGTGCGAGGTTTTGTGGGATGCGCATGCGCAGGTTTTGTGGGATGCGCATGCGCAGATTTTTTGGGACGCGCATGCGCAGGTTTTTTGGGATGCGCATGGCTAGTCGAGCAAAAACACGTGCGAGAGGATGCATCCCGCAGGGTAGTCGAGTAAAAACACGTGCGAGAGGATGCATCCCGCAGGCTAGTCGAGTAAAAACACGTGCGAGAGGATGCATCCCGCAGGCTAGTGGAGTAAAAACACGTGCGAGAGGATGCATCCCGCAGGCTAGTCGAATAAAAACACGTGCGAGACGATGCATCCCGCAGCCTAGACGAGTAAAAACACGTGCGAGAGGATGCATCCCGCAGGCTAGTCGAGTAAAAACACGTGCGAGAGGATGCATCCCGCAGGCTAGTCGAGTAAAAACACGTGCGAGGTTTTGTGGGATGCGCATGCGCAGGTTTTGTGGGATGCGCATGCGCAGGTTTTTTGGGATGCGCATGCGCAGGTTTTTTGGGATGCGCATGGCTAGTCGAGCAAAAACACGTGCGAGAGGATGCATCCCGCAGGCTAGTCGAGCACAAACACGTGCGAGAGGATGCATCCCGCAGGCTAGTCGAGTAAAAACACGTGCGAAAGGATGCATCCCGCAGGCTAGTCGAGCACAAACACGTGCGAGGTTTTGTGGGATGCGCATGCGCAGATTTTTTGGGATGCGCATGCGCAGGTTTTTTGGGATGCGCATGGCTAGTTGAGCAAAAACACGTGCGAGAGGATGCATCCCGCAGGCTAGTCGAGTAAAAACACGTGCGAGAGGATGCATCCCGCAGGCTAGTCGAGTAAAAACACGTGCGAGAGGATGCATCCCGCAGGCTAGTCGAGTAAAAACACGTGCGAGAGGATGCATCCCACAGGCTAGTCGAGTAAAAACACGTGCGAGGTTTTGTGGGATGCGCATGCGCAGGTTATGTGGGATGCGCATGCGCAGGTTTTGTGGGATGCGCATGCGCAGGTTTTTTGGGATGCGCATGTGCAGGTTTTTTGGGATGCGCATGGCTAGTCGAGCAAAAACACGTGCGAGAGGATGCATCCCGCAGGCTAGTCGAGTAAAAACACGTGCGAGAGGATGCATCCCGCAGGCTAGTCGAGCAAAAACACGTGCGAGAGGATGCATCCCGCAGGCTAGTCGAGTAAAAACACGTGCGAAAGGATGCATCCCGCAGGCTAGTCGAGCACAAACACGTGCGAGGTTTTGTGGGATGCGCATGCGCAGATTTTTTGGGATGCGCATGCGCAGGTTTTTTGGGATGCGCATGGCTAGTCGAGCAAAAACACGTGCGAGAGGATGCATCCCGCAGGCTAGTCGAGTAAAAACACGTGCGAGGTTTTGTGGGATGCGCATGCGCAGGTTTTTTGGGATGCGCATGCCTAGTCGAGCAAAAACACGTGCGAGAGGATGCATCCCGCAGGCTAGTCGAGTAAAAACACGTGCGAATGGATGCATCCCGCAGGCTAGTCGAGCACAAACACGTGCGAGGTTTTGTGGGATGCGCATGCGCAGGTTTTGTGGGATGCGCATGCGCAGATTTTTTGGGATGCGCATGCGCAGGTTTTTTGGGATGCGCATGGCTAGTTGAGCAAAAACACGTGCGAGAGGATGCATCCCGCAGGCTAGTCGAGTAAAAACACGTGCGAGGTTTTGTGGGATGCGCATGCGCAGGTTTTGTGGGATGCGCATGCGCAGGTTTTTTGGGATGCGCATGCGCAGGTTTTTTGGGATGCGCATGCCTAGGCGAGCAAAAACACGTGCGAGAGGATGCATCCCGCAGGCTAGTCGAGTGAAAACACGTGCGAGAGGATGCTTCCCGCAGGCTAGTCGAGTAAAAACACGTGCGAAAGGATGCATCCCGCAGGCTAGTCGAGCACAAACACGTGCGAGGTTTTGTGGGATGCGCATGCGCAGGTTTTGTGGGATGCGCATGCGCAGATTTTTTGGGATGCGCATGCGCAGGTTTTTTGGGATGCGCATGGCTAGTCGAGCAAAAACACGTGCGAGAGGATGCATCCCGCAGGGTAGTCGAGTAAAAACACGTGCGAGAGGATGCATCCCGCAGGCTAGTCGAGTAAAATCACGTGCGAGAGGATGCATCCCGCAGGCTAGTGGAGTAAAAACACGTGCGAGAGGATGCATCCCGCAGGCTAGTCGAATAAAAACACGTGCGAGACGATGCATCCCGCAGCCTAGACGAGTAAAAACACGTGCGAGAGGATGCATCCCGCAGGCTAGTCGAGTAAAAACACGTGCGAGAGGATGCATCCCGCAGGCTAGTCGAGTAAAAACACTTGCGAGGTTTCGTGGGATGCGCATGCGCAGGTTTCGTGGGATGCGCATGCGCAGGTTTTTTGGGATGCGCATGGCTAGTCGAGCAAATACACGTGCGAGAGGATGCATCCCGCAGGGTAGTCGAGTAAAAACACGTGCGAGAGGATGCATCCCGCAGGCTAGTGGAGTAAAAACACGTGCGAGAGGATGCATCCCGCAGGCTAGTCGAATAAAAACACGTGCGAGACGATGCATCCCGCAGCCTAGACGAGTAAAAACACGTGCGAGGTTTTGTGCGATGCGCATGCGCAGGTTTTTTGGGATGCGCATGGCTAGTCGAGCAAAAACACGTGCGAGAGGATGCATCCCGCAGGCTAGTCGAGCACAAACACGTGCGAGAGGATGCATCCCGCAGGCTAGTCGAGTAAAAACACGTGCGAAAGGATGCATCCCGCAGGCTAGTCGAGCACAAACACGTGCGAGGTTTTGTGGGATGCGCATGCGCAGGTTTTGTGGGATGCGCATGCGCAGATTTTTTGGGATGCGCATGCGCAGGTTTTTTGGGATGCGCATGGCTAGTTGAGCAAAAACACGTGCGAGAGGATGCATCCCGCAGGCTAGTCGAGTAAAAACACGTGCGAGAGGATGCATCCCGCAGGCTAGTCGAGTAAAAACACGTGCGAGAGGATGCATCCCGCAGGCTAGTCGAGTAAAAACACGTGCGAGAGGATGCATCCCGCAGGCTAGTCGAGTAAAAACACGTGCGAGAGGATGCATCCCGCAGGCTAGTCGAGTAAAAACACGTGCGAGGTTTTGTGGGATGCGCATGCGCAGGTTCTGTGGGATGCGCATGCGCAGGTTTTGTGGGATGCGCATGCGCAGGTTTTTTGGGATGCGCATGTGCAGGTTTTTTGGGATGCGCATGGCTAGTCGAGCAAAAACACGTGCGAGAGGATGCATCCCGCAGGCTAGTCGAGTAAAAACACGTGCGAGAGGATGCATCCCGCAGGCTAGTCGAGCACAAACACGTGCGAGAGGATGCATCCCGCAGGCTAGTCGAGCAAAAACACGTGCGAGAGGATGCATCCCGCAGGCTAGTCGAGTAAAAACACGTGCGAAAGGATGCATCCCGCAGGCTAGTCGAGCACAAACACGTGCGAGGTTTTGTGGGATGCGCATGCGCAGATTTTTTGGGATGCGCATGCGCAGGTTTTTTGGGATGCGCATGGCTAGTCGAGCAAAAACACGTGCGAGAGGATGCATCCCGCAGGCTAGTCGAGTAAAAACACGTGCGAGGTTTTGTGGGATGCGCATGCGCAGGTTTTTTGGGATGCGCATGCCTAGTCGAGCAAAAACACGTGCGAGAGGATGCATCCCGCAGGCTAGTCGAGTAAAAACACGTGCGAAAGGATGCATCCCGCAGGCTAGTCGAGCACAAACACGTGCGAGGTTTTGTGGGATGCGCATGCGCAGGTTTTTTGGGATGCGCATGGCTAGTTGAGCAAAAACACGTGCGAGAGGATGCATCCCGCAGGCTAGTCGAGTAAAAACACGTGCGAGGTTTTGTGGGATGCGCATGCGCAGGTTTTGTGGGATGCGCATGCGCAGGTTTTTTGGGATGCGCATGCGCAGGTTTTTTGGGATGCGCATGCCTAGGCGAGCAAAAACACGTGCGAGAGGATGCATCCCGCAGGCTAGTCGAGTGAAAACACGTGCGAGAGGATGCTTCCCGCAGGCTAGTCGAGTAAAAACACGTGCGAAAGGATGCATCCCGCAGGCTAGTCGAGCACAAACACGTGCGAGGTTTTGTGGGATGCGCATGCGCAGGTTTTGTGGGATGCGCATGCGCAGATTTTTTGGGATGCGCATGCGCAGGTTTTTTGGGATGCGCATGGCTAGTCGAGCAAAAACACGTGCGAGAGGATGCATCCCGCAGGGTAGTCGAGTAAAAACACGTGCGAGAGGATGCATCCCGCAGGCTAGTCGAGTAAAAACACGTGCGAGAGGATGCATCCCGCAGGCTAGTGGAGTAAAAACACGTGCGAGAGGATGCATCCCGCAGGCTAGTCGAATAAAAACACGTGCGAGACGATGCATCCCGCAGCCTAGACGAGTAAAAACACGTGCGAGAGGATGCATCCCGCAGGCTAGTCGAGTAAAAACACGTGCGAGAGGATGCATCCCGCAGGCTAGTCGAGTAAAAACACGTGCAAGAGGATGCTTCCCGCAGGCTAGTCGAGTAAAAACACGTGCGAGAGGATGCATCCCGCAGGCTAGTCGAGTAAAAACACGTGCGAGAGGATGCATCCCGCAGGCTAGTCGAGTAAAAACACTTGCGAGGTTTCGTGGGATGCGCATGCGCAGGTTTCGTGGGATGCGCATGCGCAGGTTTTTTGGGATGCGCATGGCTAGTCGAGCAAATACACGTGCGAGAGGATGCATCCCGCAGGGTAGTCGAGTAAAAACACGTGCGAGAGGATGCATCCCGCAGGCTAGTGGAGTAAAAACACGTGCGAGAGGATGCATCCCGCAGGCTAGTCGAATAAAAACACGTGCGAGACGATGCATCCCGCAGCCTAGACGAGTAAAAACACGTGCGAGGTTTTGTGCGATGCGCATACGCAGGTTTTGTGGGATGCGCATGCGCAGGTTTTTTGGGATGCGCATGCGCAGGTTTTTTGGGATGCGCATGGCTAGTCGAGCAAAAACACGTGCGAGATGATGCATCCCGCAGGCTAGTCGAGTAAAAACACGTGCGAGAGGATGCATCCCGCAGGCTAGTCGAGTAAAAACACGTGCGAGAGGATGCATCCCGCAGGCTAGTCGAGTAAAAACACGTGCGAGGTTTTGTGGGATGCGCATGCGCAGGTTTTGTGGGATGCGCATGCGCAGGTTTTTTGGGATGCGCATGTGCAGGTTTTTTGGGATGCGCATGGCTAGTCGAGCAAAAACACGTGCGAGAGGATGCATCCCGCAGGCTAGTCGAGTGAAAACACGTGCGAGAGGATGCTTCCCGCAGGCTAGTCGAGTAAAAACACGTGCGAAAGGATGCATCCCGCAGGCTAGTCGAGCACAAACACGTGCGAGGTTTTGTGGGATGCGCATGCGCAGGTTTTGTGGGATGCGCATGCGCAGATTTTTTGGGATGCGCATGCGCAGGTTTTTTGGGATGCGCATGGCTAGTCGAGCAAAAACACGTGCGAGAGGATGCATCCCGCAGGGTAGTCGAGTAAAAACACGTGCGAGAGGATGCATCCCGCAGGCTAGTCGAGTAAAAACACGTGCGAGAGGATGCATCCCGCAGGCTAGTGGAGTAAAAACACGTGCGAGAGGATGCATCCCGCAGGCTAGTCGAATAAAAACACGTGCGAGACGATGCATCCCGCAGCCTAGACGAGTAAAAACACGTGCGAGAGGATGCATCCCGCAGGCTAGTCGAGTAAAAACACGTGCGAGAGGATGCATCCCGCAGGCTAGTCGAGTAAAAACACGTGCGAGGTTTTGTGGGATGCGCATGCGCAGGTTTTGTGGGATGCGCATGCGCAGGTTTTTTGGGATGCGCATGCGCAGGTTTTTTGGGATGCGCATGGCTAGTCGAGCAAAAACACGTGCGAGAGGATGCATCCCGCAGGCTAGTCGAGTAAAAACACGTGCGAGGTTTTGTGGGATGCGCATGCGCAGGTTTTGTGGGATGCGCATGCGCAGGTTTTGTGGGATGCGCATGCGCAGGTTTTTTGGGATGCGCATGTGCAGGTTTTTTGGGATGCGCATGGCTAGTCGAGCAAAAACACGTGCGAGAGGATGCATCCCGCAGGCTAGTCGAGTAAAAACACGTGCGAGAGGATGCATCCCGCAGGCTAGTCGAGCACAAACACGTGCGAGAGGATGCATCCCGCAGGCTAGTCGAGCAAAAACACGTGCGAGAGGATGCATCCCGCAGGCTAGTCGAGTAAAAACACGTGCGAAAGGATGCATCCCGCAGGCTAGTCGAGCACAAACACGTGCGAGGTTTTGTGGGATGCGCATGCGCAGATTTTTTGGGATGCGCATGCGCAGGTTTTTTGGGATGCGCATGGCTAGTCGAGCAAAAACACGTGCGAGAGGATGCATCCCGCAGGCTAGTCGAGTAAAAACACGTGCGAGGTTTTGTGGGATGCGCATGCGCAGGTTTTTTGGGATGCGCATGCCTAGTCGAGCAAAAACACGTGCGAGAGGATGCATCCCGCAGGCTAGTCGAGTAAAAACACGTGCGAAAGGATGCATCCCGCAGGCTAGTCGAGCACAAACACGTGCGAGGTTTTGTGGGATGCGCATGCGCAGGTTTTGTGGGATGCGCATGCGCAGATTTTTTGGGATGCGCATGCGCAGGTTTTTTGGGATGCGCATGGCTAGTTGAGCAAAAACACGTGCGAGAGGATGCATCCCGCAGGCTAGTCGAGTAAAAACACGTGCGAGGTTTTGTGGGATGCGCATGCGCAGGTTTTGTGGGATGCGCATGCGCAGGTTTTTTGGGATGCGCATGGGCAGGTTTTTTGGGATGCGCATGCCTAGGCGAGCAAAAACATGTGCGAGAGGATGCATCCCGCAGGCTAGTCGAGTGAAAACACGTGCGAGAGGATGCTTCCCGCAGGCTAGTCGAGTAAAAACACGTGCGAAAGGATGCATCCCGCAGGCTAGTCGAGCACAAACACGTGCGAGGTTTTGTGGGATGCGCATGCGCAGGTTTTGTGGGATGCGCATGCGCAGATTTTTTGGGATGCGCATGCGCAGGTTTTTTGGGATGCGCATGGCTAGTCGAGCAAAAACACGTGCGAGAGGATGCATCCCGCAGGGTAGTCGAGTAAAAACACGTGCGAGAGGATGCATCCCGCAGGCTAGTCGAGTAAAATCACGTGCGAGAGGATGCATCCCGCAGGCTAGTGGAGTAAAAACACGTGCGAGAGGATGCATCCCGCAGGCTAGTCGAATAAAAACACGTGCGAGACGATGCATCCCGCAGCCTAGACGAGTAAAAACACGTGCGAGAGGATGCATCCCGCAGGCTAGTCGAGTAAAAACACGTGCGAGAGGATGCATCCCGCAGGCTAGTCGAGTAAAAACACGTGCAAGAGGATGCTTCCCGCAGGCTAGTCGAGTAAAAACACGTGCGAGAGGATGCATCCCGCAGGCTAGTCGAGTAAAAACACGTGCGAGAGGATGCATCCCGCAGGCTAGTCGAGTAAAAACACTTGCGAGGTTTCGTGGGATGCGCATGCGCAGGTTTCGTGGGATGCGCATGCGCAGGTTTTTTGGGATGCGCATGGCTAGTCGAGCAAATACACGTGCGAGAGGATGCATCCCGCAGGGTAGTCGAGTAAAAACACGTGCGAGAGGATGCATCCCGCAGGCTAGTGGAGTAAAAACACGTGCGAGAGGATGCATCCCGCAGGCTAGTCGAATAAAAACACGTGCGAGACGATGCATCCCGCAGCCTAGACGAGTAAAAACACGTGCGAGGTTTTGTGCGATGCGCATGCGCAGGTTTTTTGGGATGCGCATGGCTAGTCGAGCAAAAACACGTGCGAGAGGATGCATCCCGCAGGCTAGTCGAGCACAAACACGTGCGAGAGGATGCATCCCGCAGGCTAGTCGAGTAAAAACACGTGCGAAAGGATGCATCCCGCAGGCTAGTCGAGCACAAACACGTGCGAGGTTTTGTGGGATGCGCATGCGCAGGTTTTGTGGGATGCGCATGCGCAGATTTTTTGGGATGCGCATGCGCAGGTTTTTTGGGATGCGCATGGCTAGTTGAGCAAAAACACGTGCGAGAGGATGCATCCCGCAGGCTAGTCGAGTAAAAACACGTGCGAGAGGATGCATCCCGCAGGCTAGTCGAGTAAAAACACGTGCGAGAGGATGCATCCCGCAGGCTAGTCGAGTAAAAACACGTGCGAGAGGATGCATCCCGCAGGCTAGTCGAGTAAAAACACGTGCGAGAGGATGCATCCCGCAGGCTAGTCGAGTAAAAACACGTGCGAGGTTTTGTGGGATGCGCATGCGCAGGTTTTGTGGGATGCGCATGCGCAGGTTTTGTGGGATGCGCATGCGCAGGTTTTTTGGGATGCGCATGTGCAGGTTTTTTGGGATGCGCATGGCTAGTCGAGCAAAAACACGTGCGAGAGGATGCATCCCGCAGGCTAGTCGAGTAAAAACACGTGCGAGAGGATGCATCCCGCAGGCTAGTCGAGCACAAACACGTGCTAGAGGATGCATCCCGCAGGCTAGTCGAGCAAAAACACGTGCGAGAGGATGCATCCCGCAGGCTAGTCGAGTAAAAACACGTGCGAAAGGATGCATCCCGCAGGCTAGTCGAGCACAAACACGTGCGAGGTTTTGTGGGATGCGCATGCGCAGATTTTTTGGGATGCGCATGCGCAGGTTTTTTGGGATGCGCATGGCTAGTCGAGCAAAAACACGTGCGAGAGGATGCATCCCGCAGGCTAGTCGAGTAAAAACACGTGCGAGGTTTTGTGGGATGCGCATGCGCAGGTTTTTTGGGATGCGCATGCCTAGTCGAGCAAAAACACGTGCGAGAGGATGCATCCCGCAGGCTAGTCGAGTAAAAACACGTGCGAAAGGATGCATCCCGCAGGCTAGTCGAGCACAAACACGTGCGAGGTTTTGTGGGATGCGCATGCGCAGGTTTTGTGGGATGCGCATGCGCAGATTTTTTGGGATGCGCATGCGCAGGTTTTTTGGGATGCGCATGGCTAGTTGAGCAAAAACACGTGCGAGAGGATGCATCCCGCAGGCTAGTCGAGTAAAAACACGTGCGAGGTTTTGTGGGATGCGCATGCGCAGGTTTTGTGGGATGCGCATGCGCAGGTTTTTTGGGATGCGCATGCGCAGGTTTTTTGGGATGCGCATGCCTAGGCGAGCAAAAACACGTGCGAGAGGATGCATCCCGCAGGCTAGTCGAGTGAAAACACGTGCGAGAGGATGCTTCCCGCAGGCTAGTCGAGTAAAAACACGTGCGAAAGGATGCATCCCGCAGGCTAGTCGAGCACAAACACGTGCGAGGTTTTGTGGGATGCGCATGCGCAGGTTTTGTGGGATGCGCATGCGCAGATTTTTTGGGATGCGCATGCGCAGGTTTTTTGGGATGCGCATGGCTAGTCGAGCAAAAACACGTGCGAGAGGATGCATCCCGCAGGGTAGTCGAGTAAAAACACGTGCGAGAGGATGCATCCCGCAGGCTAGTCGAGTAAAAACACGTGCGAGAGGATGCATCCCGCAGGCTAGTGGAGTAAAAACACGTGCGAGAGGATGCATCCCGCAGGCTAGTCGAATAAAAACACGTGCGAGACGATGCATCCCGCAGCCTAGACGAGTAAAAACACGTGCGAGAGGATGCATCCCGCAGGCTAGTCGAGTAAAAACACGTGCGAGAGGATGCATCCCGCAGGCTAGTCGAGTAAAAACACGTGCAAGAGGATGCTTCCCGCAGGCTAGTCGAGTAAAAACACGTGCGAGAGGATGCATCCCGCAGGCTAGTCGAGTAAAAACACGTGCGAGAGGATGCATCCCGCAGGCTAGTCGAGTAAAAACACTTGCGAGGTTTCGTGGGATGCGCATGCGCAGGTTTCGTGGGATGCGCATGCGCAGGTTTTTTGGGATGCGCATGGCTAGTCGAGCAAATACACGTGCGAGAGGATGCATCCCGCAGGGTAGTCGAGTAAAAACACGTGCGAGAGGATGCATCCCGCAGGCTAGTGGAGTAAAAACACGTGCGAGAGGATGCATCCCGCAGGCTAGTCGAATAAAAACACGTGCGAGACGATGCATCCCGCAGCCTAGACGAGTAAAAACACGTGCGAGGTTTTGTGCGATGCGCATACGCAGGTTTTGTGGGATGCGCATGCGCAGGTTTTTTGGGATGCGCATGCGCAGGTTTTTTGGGATGCGCATGGCTAGTCGAGCAAAAACACGTGCGAGAGGATGCATCCCGCAGGCTAGTCGAGTAAAAACACGTGCGAGAGGATGCATCCCGCAGGCTAGTCGAGTAAAAACACGTGCGAGAGGATGCATCCCGCAGGCTAGTCGAGTAAAAACACGTGCGAGGTTTTGTGGGATGCGCATGCGCAGGTTTTGTGGGATGCGCATGCGCAGGTTTTTTGGGATGCGCATGTGCAGGTTTTTTGGGATGCGCATGGCTAGTCGAGCAAAAACACGTGCGAGAGGATGCATCCCGCAGGCTAGTCGAGTGAAAACACGTGCGAGAGGATGCTTCCCGCAGGCTAGTCGAGTAAAAACACGTGCGAAAGGATGCATCCCGCAGGCTAGTCGAGCACAAACACGTGCGAGGTTTTGTGGGATGCGCATGCGCAGGTTTTGTGGGATGCGCATGCGCAGATTTTTTGGGATGCGCATGCGCAGGTTTTTTGGGATGCGCATGGCTAGTCGAGCAAAAACACGTGCGAGAGGATGCATCCCGCAGGGTAGTCGAGTAAAAACACGTGCGAGAGGATGCATCCCGCAGGCTAGTCGAGTAAAAACACGTGCGAGAGGATGCATCCCGCAGGCTAGTGGAGTAAAAACACGTGCGAGAGGATGCATCCCGCAGGCTAGTCGAATAAAAACACGTGCGAGACGATGCATCCCGCAGCCTAGACGAGTAAAAACACGTGCGAGAGGATGCATCCCGCAGGCTAGTCGAGTAAAAACACGTGCGAGAGGATGCATCCCGCAGGCTAGTCGAGTAAAAACACGTGCGAGGTTTTGTGGGATGCGCATGCGCAGGTTTTGTGGGATGCGCATGCGCAGGTTTTTTGGGATGCGCATGCGCAGGTTTTTTGGGATGCGCATGGCTAGTCGAGCAAAAACACGTGCGAGAGGATGCATCCCGCAGGCTAGTCGAGCACAAACACGTGCGAGAGGATGCATCCCGCAGGCTAGTCGAGTAAAAACACGTGCGAAAGGATGCATCCCGCAGGCCAGTCGAGCACAAACACGTGCGAGGTTTTGTGGGATGCGCATGCGCAGGTTTTGTGGGATGCGCATGCGCAGATTTTTTGGGATGCGCATGCGCAGGTTTTTTGGGATGCGCATGGCTAGTTGAGCAAAAACACGTGCGAGAGGATGCATCCCGCAGGCTAGTCGAGTAAAAACACGTGCGAGAGGATGCATCCCGCAGGCTAGTCGAGTAAAAACACGTGCGAGAGGATGCATCCCGCAGGCTAGTCGAGTAAAAACACGTGCGAGAGGATGCATCCCGCAGGCTAGTCGAGTAAAAACACGTGCGAGAGGATGCATCCCGCAGGCTAGTCGAGTAAAAACACGTGCGAGGTTTTGTGGGATGCGCATGCGCAGGTTTTGTGGGATGCGCATGCGCAGGTTTTGTGGGATGCGCATGCGCAGGTTTTTTGGGATGCGCATGTGCAGGTTTTTTGGGATGCGCATGGCTAGTCGAGCAAAAACACGTGCGAGAGGATGCATCCCGCAGGCTAGTCGAGTAAAAACACGTGCGAGAGGATGCATCCCGCAGGCTAGTCGAGCACAAACACGTGCGAGAGGATGCATCCCGCAGGCTAGTCGAGCAAAAACACGTGCGAGAGGATGCATCCCGCAGGCTAGTCGAGTAAAAACACGTGCGAAAGGATGCATCCCGCAGGCTAGTCGAGCACAAACACGTGCGAGGTTTTGTGGGATGCGCATGCGCAGATTTTTTGGGATGCGCATGCGCAGGTTTTTTGGGATGCGCATGGCTAGTCGAGCAAAAACACGTGCGAGAGGATGCATCCCGCAGGCTAGTCGAGTAAAAACACGTGCGAGGTTTTGTGGGATGCGCATGCGCAGGTTTTTTGGGATGCGCATGCCTAGTCGAGCAAAAACACGTGCGAGAGGATGCATCCCGCAGGCTAGTCGAGTAAAAACACGTGCGAAAGGATGCATCCCGCAGGCTAGTCGAGCACAAACACGTGCGAGGTTTTGTGGGATGCGCATGCGCAGGTTTTGTGGGATGCGCATGCGCAGATTTTTTGGGACGCGCATGCGCAGGTTTTTTGGGATGCGCATGGCTAGTCGAGCAAAAACACGTGCGAGAGGATGCATCCCGCAGGGTAGTCGAGTAAAAACACGTGCGAGAGGATGCATCCCGCAGGCTAGTCGAGTAAAAACACGTGCGAGAGGATGCATCCCGCAGGCTAGTGGAGTAAAAACACGTGCGAGAGGATGCATCCCGCAGGCTAGTCGAATAAAAACACGTGCGAGACGATGCATCCCGCAGCCTAGACGAGTAAAAACACGTGCGAGAGGATGCATCCCGCAGGCTAGTCGAGTAAAAACACGTGCGAGAGGATGCATCCCGCAGGCTAGTCGAGTAAAAACACGTGCGAGGTTTTGTGGGATGCGCATGCGCAGGTTTTGTGGGATGCGCATGCGCAGGTTTTTTGGGATGCGCATGCGCAGGTTTTTTGGGATGCGCATGGCTAGTCGAGCAAAAACACGTGCGAGAGGATGCATCCCGCAGGCTAGTCGAGCACAAACACGTGCGAGAGGATGCATCCCGCAGGCTAGTCGAGTAAAAACACGTGCGAAAGGATGCATCCCGCAGGCTAGTCGAGCACAAACACGTGCGAGGTTTTGTGGGATGCGCATGCGCAGGTTTTGTGGGATGCGCATGCGCAGATTTTTTGGGATGCGCATGCGCAGGTTTTTTGGGATGCGCATGGCTAGTTGAGCAAAAACACGTGCGAGAGGATGCATCCCGCAGGCTAGTCGAGTAAAAACACGTGCGAGAGGATGCATCCCGCAGGCTAGTCGAGTAAAAACACGTGCGAGAGGATGCATCCCGCAGGCTAGTCGAGTAAAAACACGTGCGAGAGGATGCATCCCGCAGGCTAGTCGAGTAAAAACACGTGCGAGAGGATGCATCCCGCAGGCTAGTCGAGTAAAAACACGTGCGAGGTTTTGTGGGATGCGCATGCGCAGGTTTTGTGGGATGCGCATGCGCAGGTTTTGTGGGATGCGCATGCGCAGGTTTTTTGGGATGCGCATGTGCAGGTTTTTTGGGATGCGCATGGCTAGTCGAGCAAAAACACGTGCGAGAGGATGCATCCCGCAGGGTAGTCGAGTAAAAACACGTGCGAGAGGATGCATCCCGCAGGCTAGTCGAGTAAAAACACGTGCGAGAGGATGCATCCCGCAGGCTAGTGGAGTAAAAACACGTGCGAGAGGATGCATCCCGCAGGCTAGTCGAATAAAAACACGTGCGAGACGATGCATCCCGCAGCCTAGACGAGTAAAAACACGTGCGAGAGGATGCATCCCGCAGGCTAGTCGAGTAAAAACACGTGCGAGAGGATGCATCCCGCAGGCTAGTCGAGTAAAAACACGTGCGAGGTTTTGTGGGATGCGCATGCGCAGGTTTTGTGGGATGCGCATGCGCAGGTTTTTTGGGATGCGCATGCGCAGGTTTTTTGGGATGCGCATGGCTAGTCGAGCAAAAACACGTGCGAGAGGATGCATCCCGCAGGCTAGTCGAGCACAAACACGTGCGACAGGATGCATCCCGCAGGCTAGTCGAGTAAAAACACGTGCGAAAGGATGCATCCCGCAGGCTAGTCGAGCACAAACACGTGCGAGGTTTTGTGGGATGCGCATGCGCAGGTTTTGTGGGATGCGCATGCGCAGATTTTTTGGGATGCGCATGCGCAGGTTTTTTGGGATGCGCATGGCTAGTTGAGCAAAAACACGTGCGAGAGGATGCATCCCGCAGGCTAGTCGAGTAAAAACACGTGCGAGAGGATGCATCCCGCAGGCTAGTCGAGTAAAAACACGTGCGAGGTTTTGTGGGATGCGCATGCGCAGGTTTTGTGGGATGCGCATGCGCAGGTTTTTTGGGATGCGCATGCGCAGGTTTTGTGGGATGCGCATGCGCAGATTTTTTGGGATGCGCATGCGCAGGTTTTTTGGGATGCGCATGGCTAGTCGAGCAAAAACACGTGCGAGAGGATGCATCCCGCAGGGTAGTCGAGTAAAAACACGTGCGAGAGGATGCATCCCGCAGGCTAGTCGAGTAAAAACACGTGCGAGAGGATGCATCCCGCAGGCTAGTCGAGTAAAAACACGTGCGAGGTTTTGTGGGATGCGCATGCGCAGGTTTTGTGGGATGCGCATGCGCAGGTTTTTTGGGATGCGCATGCGCAGGTTTTTTGGGATGCGCATGGCTAGTCGAGCAAAAACACGTGCGAGAGGATGCATCCCGCAGGCTAGTCGAGTAAAAACACGTGCGAGAGGATGCATCCCGCAGGCTAGTGGAGTAAAAACACGTGCGAGGTTTTGTGGGAAGCGCATGCGCAGGTTTTGTGGGATGCGCATGCGCAGGTTTTTTGGGATGCGCATGCGCAGGTTTTTTGGGATGCGCATGGCTAGTCGAGCAAAAACACGTGCGAGAGGATGCATCCCGCAGGCTAGTCGAGTAAAAACACGTGCGAAAGGATGCATCCCGCAGGCTAGTCGATCACAAACACGTGCGAGGTTTTGTGGGATGCGCATGCGCAGGTTTTGTGGGATGCGCATGCGCAGATTTTTTGGGACGCGCATGCGCAGGTTTTTTGGGATGCGCATGGCTAGTCGAGCAAAAACACGTGCGAGAGGATGCATCCCGCAGGCTAGTCGAGTAAAAACACGTGCGAGGTTTTGTGGGATGCGCATGCGCAGATTTTTTGGGATGCGCATGCGCAGGTTTTTTGGGACGCGCATGGCTAGTCGAGCAAAAACACGTGCGAGAGGATGCATCCCGCAGGCTAGTCGAGTAAAAACACGTGCGAGGTTTTGTGGGATGCGCATGCGCAGGTTTTTTGGGATGCGCATGCCTAGTCGAGTAAAAACACGTGCGAGAGGATGCATCCCGCAGGCTAGTCGAGTAAAAACACGTGCGAGAGGATGCATCCCGCAGGCTAGTCGAGTAAAAACACGTGCGAGAGGATGCATCCCGCAGGCTAGTCGAGTAAAAACACGTGCGAGGTTTTGTGGGATGCGCATGCGCAGGTTTTGTGGGATGCGCATGCGCAGGTTTTGTGGGATGCGCATGCGCAGGTTTTTTGGGATGCGCATGTGCAGGTTTTTTGGGATGCGCATGGCTAGTCGAGCAAAAACACGTGCGAGAGGATGCATCCCGCAGGCTAGTCGAGTAAAAACACGTGCGAGAGGATGCATCCCGCAGGCTAGTCGAGCACAAACACGTGCGAGAGGATGCATCCCGCAGGCTAGTCGAGCAAAAACACGTGCGAGAGGATGCATCCCGCAGGCTAGTCGAGTAAAAACACGTGCGAAAGGATGCATCCCGCAGGCTAGTCGAGCACAAACACGTGCGAGGTTTTGTGGGATGCGCATGCGCAGATTTTTTGGGATGCGCATGGTCAGGTTTTTTGGGATGCGCATGGCTAGTCGAGCAAAAACACGTGCGAGAGGATGCATCCCGCAGGCTAGTCGAGTAAAAACACGTGCGAGGTTTTGTGGGATGCGCATGCGCAGGTTTTTTGGGATGCGCATGCCTAGTCGAGCAAAAACACGTGCGAGAGGATGCATCCCGCAGGCTAGTCGAGTAAAAACACGTGCGAAAGGATGCATCCCGCAGGCTAGTCGAGCACAAACACGTGCGAGGTTTTGTGGGTTGCGCATGCGCAGGTTTTGTGGGATGCGCATGCGCAGATTTTTTGGGACGCGCATGCGCAGGTTTTTTGGAATGCGCATGGCTAGTCGAGCAAAAACACGTGCGAGAGGATGCATCCCGCAGGGTAGTCGAGTAAAAACACGTGCGAGAGGATGCATCCCGCAGGCTAGTCGAGTAAAAACACGTGCGAGAGGATGCATCCCGCAGGCTAGTGGAGTAAAAACACGTGCGAGAGGATGCATCCCGCAGGCTAGTCGAATAAAAACACGTGCGAGACGATGCATCCCGCAGCCTAGACGAGTAAAAACACGTGCGAGAGGATGCATCCCGCAGGCTAGTCGAGTAAAAACACGTGCGAGAGGATGCATCCCGCAGGCTAGTCGAGTAAAAACACGTGCGAGGTTTTGTGGGATGCGCATGCGCAGGTTTTGTGGGATGCGCATGCGCAGGTTTTTTGGGATGCGCATGCGCAGGTTTTTTGGGATGCGCATGGCTAGTCGAGCAAAAACACGTGCGAGAGGATGCATCCCGCAGGCTAGTCGAGCACAAACACGTGCGAGAGGATGCATCCCGCAGGCTAGTCGAGTAAAAACACGTGCGAAAGGATGCATCCCGCAGGCTAGTCGAGCACAAACACGTGCGAGGTTTTGTGGGATGCGCATGCGCAGGTTTTGTGGGATGCGCATGCGCAGATTTTTTGGGATGCGCATGCGCAGGTTTTTTGGGATGCGCATGGCTAGTTGAGCAAAAACACGTGCGAGAGGATGCATCCCGCAGGCTAGTCGAGTAAAAACACGTGCGAGAGGATGCATCCCGCAGGCTAGTCGAGTAAAAACACGTGCGAGAGGATGCATCCCGCAGGCTAGTCGAGTAAAAACACGTGCGAGAGGATGCATCCCGCAGGCTAGTCGAGTAAAAACACGTGCGAGGTTTTGTGGGATGCGCATGCGCAGGTTTTGTGGGATGCGCATGCGCAGGTTTTGTGGGATGCGCATGCGCAGGTTTTTTGGGATGCGCATGTGCAGGTTTTTTGGGATGCGCATGGCTAGTCGAGCAAAAACACGTGCGAGAGGATGCATCCCGCAGGCTAGTCGAGTAAAAACACGTGCGAGAGGATGCATCCCGCAGGCTAGTCGAGCACAAACACGTGCGAGGTTTTGTGGGATGCGCATGCGCAGATTTTTTGGGATGCGCATGCGCAGGTTTTTTGGGATGCGCATGGCTAGTCGAGCAAAAACACGTGCGAGAGGATGCATCCCGCAGGCTAGTCGAGTAAAAACACGTGCGAGGTTTTGTGGGATGCGCATGCGCAGGTTTTTTGGGATGCGCATGCCTAGTCGAGCAAAAACACGTGCGAGAGGATGCATCCCGCAGGCTAGTCGAGTAAAAACACGTGCGAGGTTTTGTGGGATGCGCATGCGCAGGTTTTGTGGGATGCGCATGCGCAGGTTTTTTGGGATGCGCATGCGCAGGTTTTTTGGGATGCGCATGCCTAGGCGAGCAAAAACACGTGCGAGAGGATGCATCCCGCAGGCTAGTCGAGCAAAAACACGTGCGAAAGGATGCATCCCGCAGGCTGGTCGAGCAAAAACACGTGCGAGAGGATGCATCCCGCAGGCTAGTCGAGTAAAAACACGTGCGAGAAGATGCATCCCGCAGGCTAGTCGAGCACAAACACGTGCGAGAGGATGCATCCCGCAGGCTAGTCGAGCAAAAACACGTGCGAGAGGATGCATCCCGCAGGCTAGTCGAGTAAAAACACGTGCGAAAGGATGCATCCAGCAGGCTAGTCGAGCACAAACACGTGCGAGGTTTTGTGGGATGCGCATGCGCAGGTTTTGTGGGATGCGCATGCGCAGATTTCTTGGGATGCGCATGCGCAGGTTTTTTGGGATGCGCATGGCTAGTCGAGCAAAAACACGTGCGAGAGGATGCATCCCGCAGGCTAGTCGAGTAAAAACACTTGCGAGGTTTCGTGGGATGCGCATGCGCAGGTTTCGTGGGATGCGCATGCGCAGGTTTTTTGGGATGCGCATGGCTAGTCGAGCAAATACACGTGCGAGAGGATGCATCCCGCAGGGTAGTCGAGTAAAAACACGTGCGAGAGGATGCATCCCGCAGGGTAGTCGAGTAAAAACACGTGCGAGAGGATGCATCCCGCAGGCTAGTCGAGTAAAAACACGTGCGAGAGGATGCATCCCGCAGGCTAGTCGAGTAGAAACACGTGCAAGAGGATGCTTCCCGCAGGCTAGTCGAGTAAAAACACGTGCGAGAGGATGCATCCCGCAGGCTAGTCGAGTAAAAACACGTGCGAGAGAATGCTTCCCGCAGGCTAGTCGAGTAAAAACACGTGCGAGAGGATGCATCCCGCATGCTAGTCGAGTAAAAACACGTGCAAGAGGATGCTTCCCGCAGGCTAGTCGAGCAAAAACACGTGCGAGAGGATGCATCCCGCAGGCTAGTCGAGCAAAAACACGTGCGAGAGGATGCATCCCGCAGGCTAGTCGAGCAAAAACACGTGCGAGAGGATGCATCCCGCAGGCTAGTCGAGCAAAAACACGTGCGAGAGGATGCATCCCGCAGTCTAGTCGAGCAAAAACACGTGCGAGAGGATGCATCCCGCAGGCTAGTCGAGCAAAACCACGTGCGAGAGGATGCATCCCGCAGGCTAGTCGAGTAAAAACACGTGCGAGAGGATGCATCCTGCAGGCTAGTCGAGTAAAAACACGAGCAAGAGGATGCTTCCCGCAGGCTAGTCGAGTAAAAACACGTGCGAGAGGATGCATCCCGCAGGCTAGTCGAGTAAAAACACGTGCGAGAGGATGCTTCCCGCAGGCTAGTCGAGTAAAAACACGTGCGAAAGGATGCATCCCGCAGGCTAGTCGAGCACAAACACGTGCGAGGTTTTGTGGGATGCGCATGCGCAGGTTTTGTGGGATGCGCATGCGCAGATTTTTTGGGATGCGCATGCGCAGGTTTTTTGGGATGCGCATGGCTAGTCGAGCAAAAACACGTGCGAGAGGATGCATCCCGCAGGGTAGTCGAGTAAAAACACGTGCGAGAGGATGCATCCCGCAGGCTAGTCGAGTAAAAACACGTGCGAGAGGATGCATCCCGCAGGCTAGTGGAGTAAAAACACGTGCGAGAGGATGCATCCCGCAGGCTAGTCGAATAAAAACACGTGCGAGACGATGCATCCCGCAGCCTAGACGAGTAAAAACACGTGCGAGAGGATGCATCCCGCAGGCTAGTCGAGTAAAAACACGTGCGAGAGGATGCATCCCGCAGGCTAGTCGAGTAAAAACACGTGCGAGAGGATGCATCCCGCAGGCTAGTCGAGCACAAACACGTGCGAGAGGATGCATCCCGCAGGCTAGTCGAGCACAAACACGTGCGAGGTTTTGTGGGATGCGCATGCGCAGATTTTTTGGGATGCGCATGCGCAGGTTTTTTGGGATGCGCATGGCTAGTCGAGCAAAAACACGTGCGAGAGGATGCATCCCGCAGGCTAGTCGAGTAAAAACACGTGCGAGGTTTTGTGGGATGCGCATGCGCAGGTTTTGTGGGATGCGCATGCGCAGGTTTTTTGGGATGCGCATGCGCAGGTTTTTTGGGATGCGCATGCCTAGGCGAGCAAAAACACGTGCGAGAGGATGCATCCCGCAGGCTAGTCGAGCAAAAACACGTGCGAAAGGATGCATCCCGCAGGCTGGTCGAGCAAAAACACGTGCGAGAGGATGCATCCCGCAGGCTAGTCGAGTAAAAACACGTGCGAGAAGATGCATCCCGCAGGCTAGTCGAGCACAAACACGTGCGAGAGGATGCATCCCGCAGGCTAGTCGAGCAAAAACACGTGCGAGAGGATGCATCCCGCAGGCTAGTCGAGTAAAAACACGTGCGAAAGGATGCATCCCGCAGGCTAGTCGAGCACAAACACGTGCGAGGTTTTGTGGGATGCGCATGCGCAGGTTTTGTGGGATGCGCATGCGCAGATTTCTTGGGATGCGCATGCGCAGGTTTTTTGGGATGCGCATGGCTAGTCGAGCAAAAACACGTGCGAGAGGATGCATCCCGCAGGCTAGTCGAGTAAAAACACTTGCGAGGTTTCGTGGGATGCGCATGCGCAGGTTTCGTGGGATGCGCATGCGCAGGTTTTTTGGGATGCGCATGGCTAGTCGAGCAAATACACGTGCGAGAGGATGCATCCCGCAGGGTAGTCGAGTAAAAACACGTGCGAGAGGATGCATCCCGCAGGGTAGTCGAGTAAAAACACGTGCGAGAGGATGCATCCCGCAGGCTAGTCGAGTAAAAACACGTGCGAGAGGATGCATCCCGCAGGCTAGTCGAGTAGAAACACGTGCAAGAGGATGCTTCCCGCAGGCTAGTCGAGTAAAAACACGTGCGAGAGGATGCATCCCGCAGGCTAGTCGAGTAAAAACACGTGCGAGAGAATGCTTCCCGCAGGCTAGTCGAGTAAAAACACGTGCGAGAGGATGCATCCCGCATGCTAGTCGAGTAAAAACACGTGCAAGAGGATGCTTCCCGCAGGCTAGTCGAGCAAAAACACGTGCGAGAGGATGCATCCCGCAGGCTAGTCGAGTAAAAACACGTGCGAAAGGATGCATCCCGCAGGCTAGTCTAGCACAAACACGTGCGAGGTTTTGTGGGATGCGCATGCGCAGGTTTTGTGGGATGCGCATGCGCAGATTTTTTGGGATGCGCATGCGCAGGTTTTTTGGGATGCGCATGGCTAGTCGAGCAAAAACACGTGCCAGAGGATGCATCCCGCAGGCTAGTCGAGTAAAAACACGTGCGAGGTTTTGTGGGATGCGCATGCGCAGGTTTTGTGGGATGCGCATGCGCAGGTTTTTTGGGATGCGCATGCCTAGTCGAGCAAAAACACGTGCGAGAGGATGCATCCCGCAGGCTAGACGAGTAAAAACACGTGCGAGAGGATGCATCCCGCAGGCTAGTCGAGTAAAAACACGTGCGAGGTTTTGTGGGATGCGCATACGCAGGTTTTGTGGGATGCGCATGCGCAGGTTTTTTGGGATGCGCATGCGCAGGTTTTTTGGGATGCGCATGGCTAGTCGAGCAAAAACACGTGCGAGAGGATGCATCCCGCAGGGTAGTCGAGCAAAAACACGTGCGAGAGGATGCATCCCGCAGGCTAGTCGAGTAAAAACACGTGCGAGAGGATGCATCCCGCAGGCTAGTCGAGCACAAACACGTGCGAGAGGATGCATCCCGCAGGCTAGTCGAGCAAAAACACGTGCGAGAGGATGCATCCCGCAGGCTAGTCGAGCAAAAACACGTGCGAGAGGATGCATCCCGCAGGCTAGTCGAGTAAAAACACGTGCGAGAGGATGCATCCCGCAGGCTAGTCGAGCACAAACACGTGCGAGAGGATGCATCCCGCAGGCTAGTCGAGCAAAAACACGTGCGAGAGGAGGCATCCCGCAGGCTAGTCGAGCAAAAACACGTGCGAGAGGATGCATCCCGCAGGCTAGTCGAGCACAAACACGTGCGAGAGGATGCATCCCGCAGGCTAGTCGAGTAAAAACACGTGCGAGAGGATGCATCCCGCAGGCTAGTCGAGTAAAAACACGTGCGAGGTTTTGTGGGATGCGCATGCGCAGGTTTTGTGGGATGCGCATGCGCAGGTTTTTTGGGATGCGCATGCCTAGTCGAGCAAAAACACGTGCGAGAGGATGCATCCCGCAGGCTAGTCGAGCAAAAACACGTGCGAGAGGATGCATCCCGCAGGCTAGTCGAGCAAAAACACATGCGAGAGGATGCATCCCGCAGGCTAGTCGAGTAAAAACACGTGCGAGAGGATGCATCCCGCAGGCTAGTCGAGCACAAACACGTGCGAGAGGATGCATCCCGCAGGCTAGTCGAGCAAAAACACGTGCGAGAGGATGCATCCCGCAGGCTAGTCGAGTAAAAACACGTGCGAAAGGATGCATCCCGCAGGCTAGTCGAGCACAAACACGTGCGAGGTTTTGTGGGATGCGCATGCGCAGGTTTTGTGGGATGCGCATGCGCAGATTTTTTGGGATGCGCATGCGCAGGTTTTTTGGGTTGCGCATGGCTAGTCGAGCAAAAACACGTGCGAGAGGATGCATCACGCAGGGTAGTCGAGTAAAAACACGTGCGAGAGGATGCATCCCGCAGGCTAGTCGAGTAAAAACACGTGCGAGAGGATGCATCCCGCAGGCTAGTCGAGCAAAAACACGTGCGAGAGGATGCATCCCGCAGGCTAGTCGAGCACAAACACGTGCGAGAGGATGCATCCCGCAGGCTAGTCGAGTAAAAACACGTGCGAAAGGATGCATCCCGCAGGCTAGTCGAGCAAAAACACGTGCGAGGTTTTGTGGGATGCGCATGCGCAGGTTTTGTGGGATGCGCATGCGCAGGTTTTTTGGGATGCGCATGCGCAGATTTTTTGGGATGCGCATGCGCAGGTTTTTTGGGATGCGCATGGCTAGTCGAGCAAAAACACGTTGCGAGAGGATGCATCCCGCAGGGTAGTCGAGTAAAAACACGTGCGAGAGGATGCATCCCGCAGGCTAGTCGAGTAAAAACACGTGCGAGAGGATGCATCCCGTAGGCTAGTCGAGCAAAAACACGTGCGAGGTTTTGTGGGATGCGCATGCGCAGGTTTTGTGGGATGCGCATGCGCAGGTTTTTTGGGATGCGCATGGCTAGTCGAGCAAAAACACGTGCGAGAGGATGCATCCCGCAGGCTAGTCGAGTAAAAACACGTGCGAGAGGATGCATCCCGCAGGCTAGTCGAGTAAAAACACGTGCGAGGTTTTGTGGGATGCGCATACGCAGGTTTTGTGGGATGCGCATGCGCAGGTTTTTTGGGATGCGCATGCGCAGGTTTTTTGGGATGCGCATGGCTAGTCGAGCAAAAACACGTACGAGAGGATGCATCCTGCAGGCTAGTCGAGCAAAAACACGTGCGAGAGGATGCATCCCGCAGGCTAGTCGAGTAAAAACACGTGCGAGAGGATGCATCCCGCAGGCTAGTCGAGTAAAAACACGTGCGAGGTTTTGTGGGATGCGCATACGCAGGTTTTGTGGGATGCGCATGCGCAGGTTTTTTGGGATGCGCATGCGCAGGTTTTTTGGGATGCGCATGGCTAGTCGAGCAAAAACACGTGCGAGAGGATGCATCCTGCAGGCTAGTCGAGCAAAAACACGTGCGAGAGGATGCATCCCGCAGGCTAGTCGAGTAAAAACACGTGCGAAAGGATGCATCCCGCAGGCTAGTCGAGCACAAACACGTGCGAGGTTTTGTGGGATGCGCATGCGCAGGTTTTTTGGGATGCGCATGGCTAGTCGAGCAAAAACACGTGCGAAAGGATGCATCCCGCAGGCTAGTCGAGCAAAAACACGTGCGAGAGGATGCATCCCGCAGGCTAGTCGAGTAAAAACACGTGCGAAAGGATGCATCCCGCAGGCTAGTCTAGCACAAACACGTGCGAGGTTTTGTGGGATGCGCATGCGCAGGTTTTGTGGGATGCGCATGCGCAGATTTTTTGGGATGCGCATGCGCAGGTTTTTTGGGATGCGCATGGCTAGTCGAGCAAAAACACGTGCGAGAGGATGCATCCCGCAGGCTAGTCGAGTAAAAACACGTGCGAGGTTTTGTGGGATGCGCATGCGCAGGTTTTTTGGGATGCGCATGGCTAGTTGAGCAAAAACACGTGCGAGAGGATGCATCCCGCAGGCTAGCCGAGCAAAAACACGTGCGAGAGGATGCATCCCGCAGGCTAGTCGAGTAAAAACACGTGCGAGGTTTTGTGGGATGCGCATGCGCAGGTTTTGTGGGATGCGCATGCGCAGGTTTTTTGGGATGCGCATGTGCAGGTTTTTTGGGATGCGCATGGCGAGTCGAGCAAAAACACGTGCGAGAGGATGCATCCCGCAGGCTAGTCGAGTAAAAACACGTGCGAGAGGATGCATCCCGCAGGCTAGTCGAGTAAAAACACGTGCGAGGTTTTGTGGGATGCGCATACGCAGGTTTTGTGGGATGCGCATGCGCAGGTTTTTTGGGATGCGCATGCGCAGGTTTTTTGGGATGCGCATGGCTAGTCGAGCAAAAACACGTGCGAGAGGATGCATCCCGCAGGGTAGTCGAGCAAAAACACGTGCGAGAGGATGCATCCCGCAGGCTAGTCGAGTAAAAACACGTGCGAAAGGATGCATCCCGCAGGCTAGTCGAGCACAAACACGTGCGAGGTTTTGTGGGATGCGCATGCGCAGGTTTTTTGGGATGCGCATGGCTAGTCGAGCAAAAACACGTGCGAAAGGATGCATCCCGCAGGCTAGTCGAGCAAAAACACGTGCGAGAGGATGCATCCCGCAGGCTAGTCGAGTAAAAACACGTGCGAAAGGATGCATCCCGCAGGCTAGTCTAGCACAAACACGTGCGAGGTTTTGTGGGATGCGCATGCGCAGGTTTTGTGGGATGCGCATGCGCAGATTTTTTGGGATGCGCATGCGCAGGTTTTTTGGGATGCGCATGGCTAGTCGAGCAAAAACACGTGCGAGAGGATGCATCCCGCAGGCTAGTCGAGTAAAAACACGTGCGAGGTTTTGTGGGATGCGCATGCGCAGGTTTTTTGGGATGCGCATGCGCAGGTTTTTTGGGATGCGCATGGCTAGTTGAGCAAAAACACGTGCGAGAGGATGCATCCCGCAGGCTAGCCGAGCAAAAACACGTGCGAGAGGATGCATCCCGCAGGCTAGTCGAGTAAAAACACGTGCGAGGTTTTGTGGGATGCGCATGCGCAGGTTTTGTGGGATGCGCATGCGCAGGTTTTTTGGGATGCGCATGTGCAGGTTTTTTGGGATGCGCATGGCGAGTCGAGCAAAAACACGTGCGAGAGGATGCATCCCGCAGGCTAGTCGAGTAAAAACACGTGCGAGAGGATGCATCCCGCAGGCTAGTCGAGTAAAAACACGTGCGAGGTTTTGTGGGATGCGCATACGCAGGTTTTGTGGGATGCGCATGCGCAGGTTTTTTGGGATGCGCATGGCTAGTCGAGCAAAAACACGTGCGAGAGGATGCATCCCGCAGGGTAGTCGAGCAAAAACACGTGCGAGAGGATGCATCCCGCAGGCTAGTCGAGTAAAAACACGTGCGAGAGGATGCATCCCGCAGGCTAGTCGAGCAAAAACACGTGCGAAAGGATGCATCCCGCAGGCTAGTCGAGCAAAAACACGTGCGAGAGGATGCATCCCGCAGGCTAGTCGAGTAAAAACACGTGCGAAAGGATGCATCCCGCAGGCTAGTCGAGCACAAACACGTGCGAGGTTTTGTGGGATGCGCATGCGCAGGTTTTGTGGGATGCGCATTGCGCAAATTTTTTGGGATGCGCATGCGCAGGTTTTTTTTTCGGATGCGCATGGCTAGTAGAGCAAAAACACGTGCGAGAGGATGCATCCCGCAGGCTAGTCGAGCAAAAACACGTGCGAGAGGATGCATCCCGCAGGCTAGTCGAGTAAAAACACGTGCGAAAGGATGCATCCCGCAGGCTAGTCGAGCACAAACACGTGCGAGGTTTTGTGGGATGCGCATGCGCAGGTTTTTTGGGATGCGCATGGCTAGTCGAGCAAAAACACGTGCGAGAGGATGCATCCCGCAGGCTAGTCGAGTAAAAACACGTGCGAGGTTTTGTGGGATGCGCATGCGCAGGTTTTTTGGGATGCGCATGCCTAGTCGAGCAAAAACACGTGCGAGAGGATGCATCCCGCAGGCTAGTCGAGTAAAAACACGTGCGAGAGGATGCATCCCGCAGGCTAGTCGAGTAAAAACACGTGCGAGGTTTTGTGGGATGCGCATGCGCAGGTTTTTTGGGATGCGCATGGCTAGTCGAGCAAGAACACGTGCGAGAGGATGCATCCCGCAGGGTAGTCGAGCAAAAACACGTGCGAGAGGATGCATCCCGCAGGCTAGTCGAGTAAAAACACGTGCGAGAGGATGCATCCCGCAGGCTAGTCGAGCAAAAACACGTGCGAGAGGATGCATCCCGCAGGCTAGTCGAGCACAAACACGTGCGAGAGGATGCATCCCGCAGGCTAGTCGAGTAAAAACACGTGCCAGAGGATGCATCCCGCAGGCTAGTCGAGTAAAAACACGTGCGAGGTTTTGTGGGATGCGCATGCGCAGGTTTTGTGGGATGCGCATGCGCAGGTTTTTTGGGATGCGCATGCCTAGTCGAGCAAAAACACGTGCGAGAGGATGCATCCCGCAGGCTAGACGAGTAAAAACACGTGCGAGAGGATGCATCCCGCAGGCTAGTCGAGTAAAAACACGTGCGAGGTTTTTTGGGATGCGCATGCGCAGGTTTTTTGGGATGCGCATGCGCAGGTTTTTTGGGATGCGCATGGCTAGTTGAGCAAAAACACGTGCGAGAGGATGCATCCCGCAGGCTAGCCGAGCAAAAACACGTGCGAGAGGATGCATCCCGCAGGCTAGTCGAGTAAAAACACGTGCGAGGTTTTGTGGGATGCGCATGCGCAGGTTTTGTGGGATGCGCATGCGCAGGTTTTTTGGGATGCGCATGTGCAGGTTTTTTGGGATGCGCATGGCGAGTCGAGCAAAAACACGTGCGAGAGGATGCATCCCGCAGGCTAGTCGAGTAAAAACACGTGCGAGAGGATGCATCCCGCAGGCTAGTCGAGTAAAAACACGTGCGAGGTTTTGTGGGATGCGCATACGCAGGTTTTGTGGGATGCGCATGCGCAGGTTTTTTGGGATGCGCATGCGCAGGTTTTTTGGGATGCGCATGGCTAGTCGAGCAAAAACACGTGCGAGAGGATGCATCCCGCAGGGTAGTCGAGCAAAAACACGTGCGAGAGGATGCATCCCGCAGGCTAGTCGAGTAAAAACACGTGCGAAAGGATGCATCCCGCAGGCTAGTCGAGCACAAACACGTGCGAGGTTTTGTGGGATGCGCATGCGCAGGTTTTTTGGGATGCGCATGGCTAGTCGAGCAAAAACACGTGCGAAAGGATGCATCCCGCAGGCTAGTCGAGCAAAAACACGTGCGAGAGGATGCATCCCGCAGGCTAGTCGAGTAAAAACACGTGCGAAAGGATGCATCCCGCAGGCTAGTCTAGCACAAACACGTGCGAGGTTTTGTGGGATGCGCATGCGCAGGTTTTGTGGGATGCGCATGCGCAGATTTTTTGGGATGCGCATGCGCAGGTTTTTTGGGATGCGCATGGCTAGTCGAGCAAAAACACGTGCCAGAGGATGCATCCCGCAGGCTAGTCGAGTAAAAACACGTGCGAGGTTTTGTGGGATGCGCATGCGCAGGTTTTGTGGGATGCGCATGCGCAGGTTTTTTGGGATGCGCATGCCTAGTCGAGCAAAAACACGTGCGAGAGGATGCATCCCGCAGGCTAGACGAGTAAAAACACGTGCGAGAGGATGCATCCCGCAGGCTAGTCGAGTAAAAACACGTGCGAGGTTTTGTGGGATGCGCATACGCAGGTTTTGTGGGATGCGCATGCGCAGGTTTTTTGGGATGCGCATGCGCAGGTTTTTTGGGATGCGCATGGCTAGTCGAGCAAAAACACGTGCGAGAGGATGCATCCCGCAGGGTAGTCGAGCAAAAACACGTGCGAGAGGATGCATCCCGCAGGCTAGTCGAGTAAAAACACGTGCGAGAGGATGCATCCCGCAGGCTAGTCGAGCACAAACACGTGCGAGAGGATGCATCCCGCAGGCTAGTCGAGCAAAAACACGTGCGAGAGGATGCATCCCGCAGGCTAGTCGAGCAAAAACACGTGCGAGAGGATGCATCCCGCAGGCTAGTCGAGTAAAAACACGTGCGAGAGGATGCATCCCGCAGGCTAGTCGAGCACAAACACGTGCGAGAGGATGCATCCCGCAGGCTAGTCGAGCAAAAACACGTGCGAGAGGAGGCATCCCGCAGGCTAGTCGAGCAAAAACACGTGCGAGAGGATGCATCCCGCAGGCTAGTCGAGCACAAACACGTGCGAGAGGATGCATCCCGCAGGCTAGTCGAGTAAAAACACGTGCGAGAGGATGCATCCCGCAGGCTAGTCGAGTAAAAACACGTGCGAGGTTTTGTGGGATGCGCATGCGCAGGTTTTGTGGGATGCGCATGCGCAGGTTTTTTGGGATGCGCATGCCTAGTCGAGCAAAAACACGTGCGAGAGGATGCATCCCGCAGGCTAGTCGAGCAAAAACACGTGCGAGAGGATGCATCCCGCAGGCTAGTCGAGCAAAAACACATGCGAGAGGATGCATCCCGCAGGCTAGTCGAGTAAAAACACGTGCGAGAGGATGCATCCCGCAGGCTAGTCGAGCACAAACACGTGCGAGAGGATGCATCCCGCAGGCTAGTCGAGCAAAAACACGTGCGAGAGGATGCATCCCGCAGGCTAGTCGAGTAAAAACACGTGCGAAAGGATGCATCCCGCAGGCTAGTCGAGCACAAACACGTGCGAGGTTTTGTGGGATGCGCATGCGCAGGTTTTGTGGGATGCGCATGCGCAGATTTTTTCGGATGCGCATGCGCAGGTTTTTTGGGATGCGCATGGCTAGTCGAGCAAAAACACGTTGCGAGAGGATGCATCCCGCAGGGTAGTCGAGTAAAAACACGTGCGAGAGGATGCATCCCGCAGGCTAGTCGAGTAAAAACACGTGCGAGAGGATGCATCCCGTAGGCTAGTCGAGCAAAAACACGTGCGAGGTTTTGTGGGATGCGCATGCGCAGGTTTTTTGGGATGCGCATGCGCAGGTTTTTTGGGATGCGCATGGCTAGTCGAGCAAAAACACGTGCGAGAGGATGCATCCCGCAGGCTAGCCGAGCAAAAACACGTGCGAGAGGATGCATCCCGCAGGCTAGTCGAGTAAAAACACGTGCGAGGTGTAGTGGGATGCGCATGCGCAGGTTTTGTGGGATGCGCATGCGCAAGTTTTTTGGGATGCGCATGGCTAGTCGAGCAAAAACACGTGCGAGAGGATGCATCCCGCAGGCTAGTCGAGTAAAAACACGTGCGAGAGGATGCATCCCGCAGGCTAGTCGAGTAAAAACACGTGCGAGAGGATGCATCCCGCAGGCTAGTCGAGTAAAAACACGTGCGAGGTTTTGTGGGATGCGCATACGCAGGTTTTGTGGGATGCGCATGCGCAGGTTTTTTGGGATGCGCATGCGCAGGTTTTTTGGGATGCGCATGGCTAGTCGAGCAAAAACACGTGCGAGAGGATGCATCCCGCAGGCTAGTCGAGCAAAAACACGTGCGAGAGGATGCATCCCGCAGGCTAGTCGAGTAAAAACACGTGCGAAAGGATGCATCCCGCAGGCTAGTCGAGCACAAACACGTGCGAGGTTTTGTGGGATGCGCATGCGCAGGTTTTTTGGGATGCGCATGGCTAGTCGAGCAAAAACACGTGCGAAAGGATGCATCCCGCAGGCTAGTCGAGCAAAAACACGTGCGAGAGGATGCATCCCGCAGGCTAGTCGAGTAAAAACACGTGCGAAAGGATGCATCCCGCAGGCTAGTCTAGCACAAACACGTGCGAGGTTTTGTGGGATGCGCATGCGCAGGTTTTGTGGGATGCGCATGCGCAGGTTTTTTGGGATGCGCATGGCTAGTTGAGCAAAAACACGTGCGAGAGGATGCATCCCGCAGGCTAGTCGAGCAAAGACACGTGCGATAGGATGCATCCCGCAGGCTAGTCGAGCACAAACACGTGCGAGAGGATGCATCCCGCAGGCTAGTCGAGCACAAACACGTGCGAGATTTTGTGGGATGCGCATGCGCAGGTTTTGTGGGATGCGCATGCGCAGGTTTTTTTGGATGCGCATGCGCAGGTTTTTTGGGATGCGCATGGCTAGTCGAGCAAAAACACGTGCGAGAGGATGCATCCCGCAGGCTAGCCGAGCAAAAACACGTGCGAGAGGATGCATCCCGCAGGCTAGTCGAGTAAAAACACGTGCGAGGTTTAGTGGGATGCGCATGCGCAGGTTTTGTGGGATGCGCATGCGCAGGTTTTTTGGGATGCGCATGGCTAGTCGAGCAAAAACACGTGCGAGATGATGCATCCCGCAGGCTAGTCGAGTAAAAACACGTGCGAGAGGATGCATCCCGCAGGCTAGTCGAGTAAAAACACGTGCGAGGTTTTGTGGGATGCGCATACGCAGGTTTTGTGGGATGCGCATGCGCAGGTTTTTTGGGATGCGCATGTGCAGGTTTTTTGGGATGCGCATGGCTAGTCGAGCAAAAACACGTGCGAGAGGATGCATCCCGCAAGGTAGTCGAGTAAAAACACGTGCGAGAGGATGCATCCCGCAGGCTAGTCGAGCACAAACACGTGCGAGGTTTTGTGGGATGCGCATGCTCAGGTTTTTTGGGATGCGCATGGCTAGTCGATCAAAAACACGTGCGAAAGGATGCATCCCGCAGGCTAGTCGAGCAAAAACACGTGCGAGAGGATGCATCCCGCAGGCTAGTCGAGTAAAAACACGTGCGAAAGGATGCATCCCGCAGGCTAGTCTAGCACAAACACGTGCGAGGTTTTGTGGGATGCGCATGCGCAGGTTTTGTGGGATGCGCATGCGCAGATTTTTTGGGATGCGCATGCGCAGGTTTTTTGGGATGCGCATGGCTAGTCGAGCAAAAACACGTGCGAGAGGATGCATCCCGCAGGCTAGTCGAGTAAAAACACGTGCGAGGTTTTGTGGGATGCGCATGCGCAGGTTTTTTGGGATGCGCATGGCTAGTTGAGCAAAAACACGTGCGAGAGGATGCATCCCGCAGGCTAGCCGAGCAAAAACACGTGCGAGAGGATGCATCCCGCAGGCTAGTCGAGTAAAAACACGTGCGAGGTTTTGTGGGATGCGCATGCGCAGGTTTTGTGGGATGCGCATGCGCAGGTTTTTTGGGATGCGCATGTGCAGGTTTTTTGGGATGCGCATGGCTAGTCGAGCAAAAACACGTGCGAGAGGATGCATCCCGCAGGCTAGTCGAGTAAAAACACGTGCGAGAGGATGCATCCCGCAGGCTAGTCGAGTAAAAACACGTGCGAGGTTTTGTGGGATGCGCATACGCAGGTCTTGTGGGATGCGCATGCGCAGGTTTTTTGGGATGCGCATGCGCAGGTTTTTTGGGATGCGCATGGCTAGTCGAGCAAAAACACGTGCGAGAGGATGCATCCCGCAGGGTAGTCGAGCAAAAACACGTGCGAGAGGATGCATCCCGCAGGCTAGTCGAGTAAAAACACGTGCGAGAGGATGCATCCCGCAGGCTAGTCGAGCACAAACACGTGCGAGAGGATGCATCCCGCAGGCTAGTCGAGCAAAAACACGTGCGAGAGGATGCATCCCGCAGGCTAGTCGAGCAAAAACACGTGCGAAAGGATGCATCCCGCAGGCTTGTCGAGCACAAACACGTGCGAGGTTTTGTGGGATGCGCATGCGCAGGTTTTGTGGGATGCGCATTGCGCAAATTTTTTGGGATGCGCATGCGCAGGTTTTTTTTTGGGATGCGCATGGCTAGTAGAGCAAAAACACGTGCGAGAGGATGCATCCCGCAGGCTAGTCGAGCAAAAACACGTGCGAGAGGATGCATCCCGCAGGCTAGTCGAGTAAAAACACGTGCGAAAGGATGCATCCCGCAGGCTAGTCGAGCACAAACACGTGCGAGGTTTTGTGGGATGCGCATGCGCAGGTTTTGTGGGATGCGCATGCGCAGATTTTTTGGGATGCGCATGCGCAGGTTTTTTGGGATGCGCATGGCTAGTCGAGCAAAAACACGTGCGAGAGGATGCATCCCGCAGGGTAGTCGAGCAAAAACACGTGCGAGAGGATGCATCCCGCAGGCTAGTCGAGTAAAAACACGTGCGAGAGGATGCATCCCGCAGGCTAGTCGAGTAAAAACACGTGCGAGAGGATGCATCCCGCAGGCTAGTCGAGTAAAAACACGTGCGAGGTTTTGTGGGATGCGCATACGCAGGTTTTGTGGCATGCGCATGCGCAGGTTTTTTGGGATGCGCATGGCTAGTCGAGCAAAAACACGTGCGAGAGGATGCATCCCGCAGGCTAGTCGAGCAAAAACACGTGCGAGAGGATGCATCCCGCAGGCTAGTCGAGTAAAAACACGTGCGAAAGGATGCATCCCGCAGGCTAGTCGAGCACAAACACGTGCGAGGTTTTGTGGGATGCGTATGCGCAGGTTTTTTGGGATGCGCATGGCTAGTCGATAAAAACACGTGCGAAAGGATGCATCCCGCAGGCTAGTCGAGCAAAAACACGTGCGAGAGGATGCATCCCGCAGGCTAGTCGAGTAAAAACACGTGCGAAAGGATGCATCCCGCAGGCTAGTCTAGCACAAACACGTGCGAGGTTTTGTGGGATGCGCATGCGCAGGTTTTGTGGGATGCGCATGCGCAGATTTTTTGGGATGCGCATGCGCAGGTTTTTTGGGATGCGCATGGCTAGTCGAGCAAAAACACGTGCGAGAGGATGCATCCCGCAGGCTAGCCGAGCAAAAACACGTGCGAGAGGATGCATCCCGCAGGCTAGTCGAGTAAAAACACGTGCGAGGTTTTGTGGGATGCGCATGCGCAGGTTTTGTGGGATGCGCATGCGCAGGTTTTTTGGGATGCGCATGTGCAGGTTTTTTGGGATGCGCATGGCTAGTAGAGCAAAAACACGTGCGAGAGGATGCATCCCGCAGGCTAGTCGAGCAAAAACACGTGCGAGAGGATGCATCCCGCAGGCTAGTCGAGTAAAAACACGTGCGAAAGGATGCATCCCGCAGGCTAGTCGAGCACAAACACGTGCGAGGTTTTGTGGGATGCGCATGCGCAGGTTTTGTGGGATGCGCATGCGCAGATTTTTTGGGATGCGCATGCGCAGGTTTTTTGGGATGCGCATGGCTAGTCGAGCAAAAACACGTGCGAGAGGATGCATCCCGCAGGCTAGTCGAGTAAAAACACGTGCGAGAGGATGCATCCCGCAGGCTAGTCGAGTAAAAACACGTGCGAGAGGATGCATCCCGCAGGCTAGTCGAGCAAAAACACGTGCGAGGTTTTGTGGGATGCGCATGCGCAGGTTTTTTGGGATGCGCATGCGCAGGTTTTTTGGGATGCGCATGGCTAGTCGAGCAAAAACACGTGCGAGAGGATGCATCCCGCAGGCTAGCCGAGCAAAAACACGTGCGAGAGGATGCATCCCGCAGGCTAGTCGAGTAAAAACACGTGCGAGGTTTTGTGGGATGCGCATGCGCAGGTTTTGTGGGATGCGCATGCGCAGGTTTTTTGGGATGCGCATGTGCAGGTTTTTTGGGATGCGCATGGCTAGTAGAGCAAAAACACGTGCGAGAGGATGCATCCCGCAGGCTAGTCGAGCAAAAACACGTGCGAGAGGATGCATCCCGCAGGCTAGTCGAGTAAAAACACGTGCGAAAGGATGCATCCCGCAGGCTAGTCGAGCACAAACACGTGCGAGGTTTTGTGGGATGCGCATGCGCAGGTTTTGTGGGATGCGCATGCGCAGATTTTTTGGGATGCGCATGCGCAGGTTTTTTGGGATGCGCATGGCTAGTCGAGCAAAAACACGTGCGAGAGGATGCATCCCGCAGGCTAGTCGAGTAAAAACACGTGCGAGAGGATGCATCCCGCAGGCTAGTCGAGTAAAAACACGTGCGAGAGGATGCATCCCGCAGGCTAGTCGAGCAAAAACACGTGCGAGGTTTTGTGGGATGCGCATGCGCAGGTTTTTTGGGATGCGCATGCGCAGGTTTTTTGGGATGCGCATGGCTAGTCGAGCAAAAACACGTGCGAGAGGATGCATCCCGCAGGCTAGCCGAGCAAAAACACGTGCGAGAGGATGCATCCCGCAGGCTAGTCGAGTAAAAACACGTGCGAGGTTTAGTGGGATGCGCATGCGCAGGTTTTGTGGGATGCGCATGCGCAGGTTTTTTGGGATGCGCATGGCTAGTCGAGCAAAAACACGTGCGAGTGGATGCATCCCGCAGGCTAGTCGAGTAAAAACACGTGCGAGAGGATGCATCCCGCAGGGTAGTCGAGCAAAAACACGTGCGAGAGGATGCATCCCGCAGGCTAGTCGAGTAAAAACACGTGCGAGAGGATGCAACCCGCAGGCTAGTCGAGCACAAACACGTGCGAGAGGATGCATCCCGCAGGCTAGTCGAGCAAAAACACGTGCGAGAGGATGCATCCCGCAGGCTAGTCGAGCAAAAACACGTGCGAAAGGATGCATCCCGCAGGCTAGTCGAGCACAAACACGTGCGAGGTTTTGTGGGATGCGCATGCGCAGGTTTTGTGGGATGCGCATTGCGCAAATTTTTTGGGATGCGCATGCGCAGGTTTTTTTTTGGGATGCGCATGGCTAGTAGAGCAAAAACACGTGCGAGAGGATGCATCCCGCAGGCTAGTCGAGCAAAAACACGTGCGAGAGGATGCATCCCGCAGGCTAGTCGAGTAAAAACACGTGCGAAAGGATGCATCCCGCAGGCTAGTCGAGCACAAACACGTGCGAGGTTTTGTGGGATGCGCATGCGCAGGTTTTGTGGGATGCGCATGCGCAGATTTTTTGGGATGCGCATGCGCAGGTTTTTTGGGATGCGCATGGCTAGTCGAGCAAAAACACGTGCGAGAGGATGCATCCCGCAGGCTAGTCGAGTAAAAACACGTGCGAGGTTTTGTGGGATGCGCATGCGCAGGTTTTTTGTTATGCGCATGCCTAGTCGAGCAAAAACACGTGCGAGAGGATGCATCCCGCAGGCTAGTCGAGTAAAAACACGTGCGAGAGGATGCATCCCGCAGGCTAGTCGAGTAAAAACACGTGCGAGGTTTTGTGGGATGCGCATGCGCAGGTTTTTTGGGATGCGCATGTGCAGGTTTTTTGGGATGCGCATGGCTAGTCGAGCAAAAACACGTGCGAGAGGATGCATCCCGCAGGCTAGTCGAGTAAAAACACGTGCGAGAGGATGCATCCCGCAGGCTAGTCGAGTAAAAACACGTGCGAAAGGATGCATCCCGCAGGCTAGTCTAGCACAAACACGTGCGAGGTTTTGTGGGATGCGCATGCGCAGATTTTGTGGGATGCGCATGCGCAGATTTTTTGGGATGCGCATGCGCAGGTTTTTTGGGATGCGCATGGCTAGTCGAGCAAAAACACGTGCGAGAGGATGCATCCCGCAGGCTAGTCGAGTAAAAACACGTGCGAGGTTTTGTGGGATGCGCATGCGCAGGTTTTTTGGGATGCGCATGGCTAGTTGAGCAAAAACACGTGCGAGAGGATGCATCCCGCAGGCTAGCCGAGCAAAAACACGTGCGAGAGGATGCATCCCGCAGGCTAGTCGAGTAAAAACACGTGCGAGAGGATGCATCCCGCAGGCTAGTCGAGTAAAAACACGTGCGAAAGGATGCATCCCGCAGGCTAGTCTAGCACAAACACGTGCGAGGTTTTGTGGGATGCGCATGCGCAGATTTTGTGGGATGCGCATGCGCAGATTTTTTGGGATGCGCATGCGCAGGTTTTTTGGGATGCGCATGGCTAGTCGAGCAAAAACACGTGCGAGAGGATGCATCCCGCAGGCTAGTCGAGTAAAAACACGTGCGAGGTTTTGTGGGATGCGCATGCGCAGGTTTTTTGGGATGCGCATGGCTAGTTGAGCAAAAACACGTGCGAGAGGATGCATCCCGCAGGCTAGCCGAGCAAAAACACGTGCGAGAGGATGCATCCCGCAGGCTAGTCGAGTAAAAACACGTGCGAGGTTTTGTGGGATGCGCATGCGCAGGTTTTGTGGGATGCGCATGCGCAGGTTTTTTGGGATGCGCATGTGCAGGTTTTTTGGGATGCGCATGGCTAGTCGAGCAAAAACACGTGCGAGAGGATGCATCCCGCAGGCTAGTCGAGTAAAAACACGTGCGAGAGGATGCATCCCGCAGGCTAGTCGAGTAAAAACACGTGCGAGGTTTTGTGGGATGCGCATACGCAGGTCTTGTGGGATGCGCATGCGCAGGTTTTTTGGGATGCGCATGCGCAGGTTTTTTGGGATGCGCATGGCTAGTCGAGCAAAAACACGTGCGAGAGGATGCATCCCGCAGGGTAGTCGAGCAAAAACACGTGCGAGAGGATGCATCCCGCAGGCTAGTCGAGTAAAAACACGTGCGAGAGGATGCATCCCGCAGGCTAGTCGAGCACAAACACGTGCGAGAGGATGCATCCCGCAGGCTAGTCGAGCAAAAACACGTGCGAGAGGATGCATCCCGCAGGCTAGTCGAGCAAAAACACGTGCGAAAGGATGCATCCCGCAGGCTAGTCGAGCACAAACACGTGCGAGGTTTTGTGGGATGCGCATGCGCAGGTTTTGTGGGATGCGCATTGCGCAAATTTTTTGGGATGCGCATGCGCAGGTTTTTTTTTGGGATGCGCATGGCTAGTAGAGCAAAAACACGTGCGAGAGGATGCATCCCGCAGGCTAGTCGAGCAAAAACACGTGCGAGAGGATGCATCCCGCAGGCTAGTCGAGTAAAAACACGTGCGAAAGGATGCATCCCGCAGGCTAGTCGAGCACAAACACGTGCGAGGTTTTGTGGGATGCGCATGCGCAGGTTTTGTGGGATGCGCATGCGCAGATTTTTTGGGATGCGCATGCGCAGGTTTTTTGGGATGCGCATGGCTAGTCGAGCAAAAACACGTGCGAGAGGATGCATCCCGCAGGCTAGTCGAGTAAAAACACGTGCGAGGTTTTGTGGGATGCGCATGCGCAGGTTTTTTGTTATGCGCATGCCTAGTCGAGCAAAAACACGTGCGAGAGGATGCATCCCGCAGGCTAGTCGAGTAAAAACACGTGCGAGAGGATGCATCCCGCAGGCTAGTCGAGTAAAAACACGTGCGAGGTTTTGTGGGATGCGCATGCGCAGGTTTTTTGGGATGCGCATGTGCAGGTTTTTTGGGATGCGCATGGCTAGTCGAGCAAAAACACGTGCGAGAGGATGCATCCCGCAGGCTAGTCGAGTAAAAACACGTGCGAGAGGATGCATCCCGCAGGCTAGTCGAGTAAAAACACGTGCGAGGTTTTGTGGGATGCGCATACGCAGGTTTTGTGGGATGCGCATGCGCAGGTTTTTTGGGATGCGCATGCGCAGGTTTTTTGGGATGCGCATGGCTAGTCGAGCAAAAACACGTGCGAGAGGATGCATCCCGCAGGGTAGTCGAGCAAAAACACGTGCGAGAGGATGCATCCCGCAGGCTAGTCGAGTAAAAACACGTGCGAGAGGATGCATCCCGCAGGCTAGTCGAGCACAAACACGTGCGAGAGGATGCATCCCGCAGGCTAGTCGAGCACAAACACGTGCGAGAGGATGCATCCCGCAGGCTAGTCGAGCAAAAACACGTGCGAGAGGATGCATCCCGCAGGCTAGTCGAGTAAAAACACGTGCGAAAGGATGCATCCCGCAGGCTAGTCGAGCACAAACACGTGCGAGGTTTTGTGGGATGCGCATGCGCAGGTTTTGTGGGATGCGCATGCGCAGATTTTTTGGGATGCGCATGCGCAGGTTTTTTGGGATGCGCATGGCTAGTCGAGCAAAAACACGTGCGAGAGGATGCATCCCGCAGGGTAGTCGAGTAAAAACACGTGCGAGGTTTTGTGGGATGCGCATGCGCAGGTTTTGTGGGATGCGCATGCGCAGATTTTTTGGGATGCGCATGCGCAGGTTTTTTGGGATGCGCATGGCTAGTCGAGCAAAAACACGTGCGAGAGGATGCATCCCGCAGGCTAGTCGAGTAAAAACACGTACGAGGTTTTGTGGGATGCGCATGCGCAGGTTTTGTGGGATGCGCATGCGCAGGTTTTTTGGGATGCGCATGTGCAGGTTTTTTGGGATGCGCATGGCTAGTCGAGCAAAAACACGTGCGAGAGGATGCATCCCGCAGGCTAGTCGAGTAAAAACACGTGCGAGAGGATGCATCCCGCAGGCTAGTCGAGCAAAAACACGTGCGAGAGGATGCATCCCGCAGGCTAGTCGAGCACAAACACGTGCGAGGTTTTGTGGGATGCGCATGCGCAGGTTTTGTGGGATGCGCATGCGCAGGTTTTTTGGGATGCGCATGCCTAGTCGAGCAAAAACACGTGCGAGAGGATGCATCCCGCAGGCTAGTCGAGCAAAAACACGTGCGAGAGGATGCATCCCGCAGGCTAGTCGAGCAAAAACACATGCGAGAGGATGCATCCCGCAGGCTAGTCGAGTAAAAACACGTGCGAGAGGATGCATCCCGCAGGCTAGTCGAGTAAAAACACGTGCGAGAGGATGCATCCCGCAGGCTAGTCGAGTAAAAACACGTGCGAGGTTTTGTGGGATGCGCATACGCAGGTTTTGTGGGATGCGCATGCGCAGGTTTTTTGGGATGCGCATGCGCAGGTTTTTTGGGATGCGCATGGCTAGTCGAGCAAAAACACGTGCGAGAGGATGCATCCCGCAGGGTAGTCGAGTAAAAACACGTGCGAGAGGATGCATCCCGCAGGCTAGTCGAGTAAAAACACGTGCGAGAGGATGCATCCCGCAGGCTAGTCGAGCAAAAACACGTGCGAGAGGATGCATCCCGCAGGCTAGTCGAGCACAAACACGTGCGAGAGGATGCATCCCGCAGGCTAGTCGAGTAAAAACACGTGCGAAAGGATGCATCCCGCAGGCTAGTCGAGCACAAACACGTGCGAGGTTTTGTGGGATGCGCATGCGCAGGTTTTGTGGGATGCGCATGCGCAGATTTTTTGGGATGCGCATGCGCAGGTTTTTTGGGATGCGCATGGCTAGTCGAGCAAAAACACGTGCGAGAGGATGCATCCCGCAGGCTAGTCGAGTAAAAACACGTGCGAGGTTTTGTGGGATGCGCATGCGCAGGTTTTTTGGGATGCGCATGGCTAGTTGAGCAAAAACACGTGCGAGAGGATGCATCCCGCAGGCTAGCCGAGCAAAAACACGTGCGAGAGGATGCATCCCGCAGGCTAGTCGAGTAAAAACACGTGCGAGGTTTTGTGGGATGCGCATGCGCAGGTTTTGTGGGATGCGCATGCGCAGGTTTTTTGGGATGCGCATGTGCAGGTTTTTTGGGATGCGCATGGCTAGTCGAGCAAAAACACGTGCGAGAGGATGCATCCCGCAGGCTAGTCGAGTAAAAACACGTGCGAGAGGATGCATCCCGCAGGCTAGTCGAGTAAAAACACGTGCGAGGTTTTGTGGGATGCGCATACGCAGGTTTTGTGGGATGCGCATGCGCAGGTTTTTTGGGATGCGCATGCGCAGGTTTTTTGGGATGCGCATGCGCAGGTTTTTTGGGATGCGCATGGCTAGTCGAGCAAAAACACGTGCGAGAGGATGCATCCCGCAGGGTAGTCGAGCAAAAACACGTGGGAGAGGATGCATCCCGCAGGCTAGTCGAGTAAAAACACGTGCGAGAGGATGCATCCCGCAGGCTAGTCGAGCACAAACACGTGCGAGAGGATGCATCCCGCAGGCTAGTCGAGCAAAAACACGTGCGAGAGGATGCATCCCGCAGGCTAGTCGAGTAAAAACACGTGCGAAAGGATGCATCCCGCAGGCTAGTCGAGCACAAACACGTGCGAGGTTTTGTGGGATGCGCATGCGCAGGTTTTGTGGGATGCGCATTGCGCAAATTTTTTGGGATGCGCATGCGCAGGTTTTTTTTTGGGATGCGCATGGCTAGTAGAGCAAAAACACGTGCGAGAGGATGCATCCCGCAGGCTAGTCGAGCAAAAACACGTGCGAGAGGATGCATCCCGCAGGCTAGTCGAGTAAAAACACGTGCGAAAGGATGCATCCCGCAGGCTAGTCGAGCACAAACACGTGCGAGGTTTTGTGGGATGCGCATGCGCAGGTTTTGTGGGATGCGCATGCGCAGATTTTTTGGGATGCGCATGCGCAGGTTTTTTGGGTTGCCCATGGCTAGTCGAGCAAAAACACGTGCGAGAGGATGCATCCCGCAGGCTAGTCGAGTAAAAACACGTGCGAGGTTTTGTGGGATGCGCATGCGCAGGTTTTTTGGGATGCGCATGCCTAGTCGAGCAAAAACACGTGCGAGAGGATGCATCCCGCAGGCTAGTCGAGTAAAAACACGTGCGAGAGGATGCATCCCGCAGGCTAGTCGAGTAAAAACACGTGCGAGGTTTTGTGGGATGCGCATGCGCAGGTTTTGTGGGATGCGCATGCGCAGGTTTTTTGGGATGCGCATGTGCAGGTTTTTTGGGATGCGCATGGCTAGTCGAGCAAAAACACGTGCGAGAGGATGCATCCCGCAGGCTAGTCGAGTAAAAACACGTGCGAGAGGATGCATCCCGCAGGCTAGTCGAGTAAAAACACGTGCGAGGTTTTGTGGGATGCGCATACGCAGGTTTTGTGGGATGCGCATGCGCAGGTTTTTTGGGATGCGCATGCGCAGGTTTTTTGGGATGCGCATGCGCAGGTTTTTTGGGATGCGCATGGCTAGTCGAGCAAAAACACGTGCGAGAGGATGCATCCCGCAGGGTAGTCGAGCAAAAACACGTGCGAGAGGATGCATCCCGCAGGCTAGTCGAGTAAAAACACGTGCGAGAGGATGCATCCCGCAGGCTAGTCGAGCACAAACACGTGCGAGAGGATGCATCCCGCAGGCTAGTCGAGCAAAAACACGTGCGAGAGGATGCATCCCGCAGGCTAGTCGAGCAAAAACACGTGCGAGAGGATGCATCCCGCAGGCTAGTCGAGCAAAAACACATGCGAGAGGATGCATCCCGCAGGCTAGTCGAGTAAAAACACGTGCGAGAGGATGCATCCCGCAGGCTAGTCGAGCACAAACACGTGCGAGAGGATGCATCCCGCAGGCTAGTCGAGCAAAAACACGTGCGAGAGGATGCATCCCGCAGGCTAGTCGAGTAAAAACACGTGCGAAAGGATGCATCCCGCAGGCTAGTCGAGCACAAACACGTGCGAGGTTTTGTGGGATGCGCATGCGCAGGTTTTGTGGGATGCGCATGCGCAGGTTTTTTGGGATGCGCATGTGCAGGTTTTTTGGGATGCGCATGGCTAGTCGAGCAAAAACACGTGCGAGAGGATGCATCCCGCAGGCTAGTCGAGTAAAAACACGTGCGAGAGGATGCATCCCGCAGGCTAGTCGAGCAAAAACACATGCGAGAGGATGCATCCCGCAGGCTAGTCGAGCACAAACACGTGCGAGAGGATGCATCCCGCAGGCTAGTCGAGTAAAAACACGTGCGAAAGGATGCATCCCGCAGGCTAGTCGAGCACAAACACGTGCGAGGTTTTGTGGGATGCGCATGCGCAGGTTTTGTGGGATGCGCATGCGCAAGTTTTTTGGGATGCGCATGGCTAGTCGAGCAAAAACACGTGCGAGAGGATGCATCCCGCAGGCTAGTCGAGTAAAAACACGTGCGAGAGGATGCATCCCGCAGGCTAGTCGAGCACAAACACGTGCGAGAGGATGCATCCCGCAGGCTAGTCGAGCAAAAACACGTGCGAGAGGATGCATCCCGCAGGCTAGTCGAGTAAAAACACGTGCGAAAGGATGCATCCCGCAGGCTAGTCGAGCACAAACACGTGCGAGGTTTTGTGGGATGCGCATGCGCAGGTTTTGTGGGATGCGCATGCGCAGGTTTTTTGGGATGCGCATGGCTAGTCGAGCAAAAACACGTGCGAGAGGATGCATCCCGCAGGCTAGTCGAGTAAAAACACGTGCGAGGTTTTTGGGATGCGCATGCGCAGGTTTTGTGGGATGCGCATGCGCAGGTTTTTTGGGATGCGCATGTGCAGGTTTTTTGGGATGCGCATGGCTAGTCGAGCAAAAACACGTGCGAGAGGATGCATCCCGCAGGCTAGTCGAGTAAAAACACGTGCGAGAGGATGCATCCCGCAGGCTAGTCGAGCAAAAACACGTGCGAGAGGATGCATCCCGCAGGCTAGTCGAGCACAAACACGTGCGAGAGGATGCATCCCGCAGGCTAGTCGAGTAAAAACACGTGCGAAAGGATGCATCCCGCAGGCTAGTCGAGCACAAACACGTGCGAGGTTTTGTGGGATGCGCATGCGCAGGTTTTGTGGGATGCGCATGCGCAGGTTTTTTGGGATGCGCATGGCTAGTCGAGCAAAAACACGTGCGAGAGGATGCATCCCGCAGGCTAGTCGAGTAAAAACACGTGCGAGAGGATGCATCCCGCAGGCTAGTCGAGTAAAAACACGTGCGAGAGGATGCATCCCGCAGGCTAGTCGAGTAGAAACGCGTGCGAGAGGATGCATCCCGCAGGCTAGTCGAGTAAAAACACGTGCGAGAGGATGCATCCCGCAGGCTAGTCGAGTAAAAACACGTGCGAGGTTTTGTGGGATGCGCATGCGCAGGTTTTGTGGGATGCGCATGCGCAGGTTTTTTGGGATGCGCATGCGCAGGTTTTTTGGGATGCGCATGCCTAGTCGAGCAAAAACGCGTGCGAGAGGATGCATCCCGCAGGCTAGTCGAGCAAAAACACGTGCGAGAGGATGCATCCCGCAGGCTAGTCGAGCAAAAACACATGCGAGAGGATGCATCCCGCAGGCTAGTCGAGTAAAAACACGTGCGAGAGGATGCATCCCGCAGGCTAGTCGAGCACAAACACGTGCGAGAGGATGCATCCCGCAGGCTAGTCAAGCAAAAACACGTGCGAGAGGATGCATCCTGCAGGCTAGTCGAGTAAAAACACGTGCGAAAGGATGCATCCCGCAGGCTAGTCGAGCACAAACACATGCGAGGTTTTGTGGGATGCGCATGCGCAGGTTTTGTGGGATGCGCATGCGCAGGTTTTTTGGGATGCGCATGGCTAGTCGAGCAAAAACACGTGCGAGAGGATGCATCCCGCAGGCTAGTCGAGTAAAAACACGTGCGAGAGGATGCATCCCGCAGGCTAGTCGAGCAAAAACACGTGCGAGAGGATGCATCCCGCAGGCTAGTCGAGTAAAAACACTTGCGAGGTTTCGTGGGATGCGCATGCGCAGGTTTCGTGGGATGCGCATGCGCAGGTTTTTTGGGATGCGCATGGCTAGTCGAGCAAATACACGTGCGAGAGGATGCATCCCGCAGGGTAGTCGAGTAAAAACACGTGCGAGAGGATGCATCCCGCAGGCTAGTCGAGCAAAAACACGTGCGAGAGGATGCATCCCGCAGGCTAGTCGAGTAAAAACACGTGCGAAAGGATGCATCCCGCAGGCTAGTCGAGCACAAACACGTGCGAGGTTTTGTGGGATGCGCATGCGCAGGTTTTGTGGGATGCGCATGCGCAGATTTTTTGGGATGCGCATGCGCAGGTTTTTTGGGATGCGCATGGCTAGTCGAGCAAAAACACGTGCGAGAGGATGCATCCCGCAGGGTAGTCGAGTAAAAACACGTGCGAGGTTTTGTGGGATGCGCATGCGCAGGTTTTGTGGGATGCGCATGCGCAGATTTTTTGGGATGCGCATGCGCAGGTTTTTTGGGATGCGCATGGCTAGTCGAGCAAAAACACGTGCGAGAGGATGCATCCCGCAGGCTAGTCGAGTAAAAACACGTACGAGGTTTTGTGGGATGCGCATGCGCAGGTTTTGTGGGATGCGCATGCGCAGGTTTTTTGGGATGCGCATGTGCAGGTTTTTTGGGATGCGCATGGCTAGTCGAGCAAAAACACGTGCGAGAGGATGCATCCCGCAGGCTAGTCGAGTAAAAACACGTGCGAGACGATGCATCCCGCAGGCTAGTCGAGTAAAAACACGTGCGAGAGGATGCATCCCGCAGGCTAGTCGAGTAAAAACACGTGCGAGGTTTTGTGGGATGCGCATGCGCAGGTTTTGTGGGATGCGCATGCGCAGGTTTTGTGGGATGCGCATGCGCAGGTTTTTTGGGATGCGCATGCGCTGGTTTTTTGGGATGCGCATGGCTAGTCGAGCAAAAACACGTGCGAGAGGATGCATCCCGCAGGCTAGCCGAGCAAAAACACGTGCGAGAGGATGCATCCCGCAGGCTAGTCGAGTAAAAACACGTGCGAGGTTTTGTGGGATGCGCATGCGCAGGTTTTTTGGGATGCGCATGGCTAGTCGAGCAAAAACACGTGCGAGAGGATGCATCCCGCAGGCTAGTCGAGTAAAAACACGTGCGAGATTATGCATCCCGCAGGCTAGTCGAGCACAAACACGTGCGAGAGGATGCATCCCGCAGGCTAGTCGAGCAAAAACACGTGCGAGAGGATGCATCCCGCAGGCTAGTCGAGTAAAAACACGTGCGAAAGGATGCATCCCGCAGGCTAGTCGAGCACAAACACGTGCGAGGTTTTGTGGGATGCGCATGCGCAGGTTTTGTGGGATGCGCATTGCGCAAATTTTTTGGGATGCGCATGCGCAGGTTTTTTTTTGGGATGCGCATGGCTAGTAGAGCAAAAACACGTGCGAGAGGATGCATCCCGCAGGCTAGTCGAGCAAAAACACGTGCGAGAGGATGCATCCCGTAGGCTAGTCGAGTAAAAACACGTGCGAAAGGATGCATCCCGCAGGCTAGTCGAGCACAAACACGTGCGAGGTTTTGTGGGATGCGCATGCGCAGATTTTTTGGGATGCGCATGCGCAGGTTTTTTGGGATGCGCATGGCTAGTCGAGCAAAAACACGTGCGAGAGGATGCATCCCGCAGGCTAGTCGAGTAAAAACACGTGCGAGGTTTTGTGGGATGCGCATGCGCAGGTTTTTTGGGATGCGCATGCCTAGTCGAGCAAAAACACGTGCGAGAGGATGCATCCCGCAGGCTAGTCGAGTAAAAACACGTGCGAAAGGATGCATCCCGCAGGCTAGTCGAGCACAAACACGTGCGAGGTTTTGTGGGATGCGCATGCGCAGATTTTTTGGGACGCGCATGCGCAGGTTTTTTGGGATGCGCATGGCTAGTCGAGCAAAAACACGTGCGAGAGGATGCATCCCGCAGGCTAGTTGAGTAAAAACACGTGCGAGGTTTTGTGGGATGCGCATGCGCAGGTTTTGTGGGATGCGCATGCGCAGGTTTTTTGGGATGCGCATGCGCAGGTTTCTTGGGATGCGCATGCCTAGGCGAGCAAAAACACGTGCGAGAGGATGCATCCCGCAGGCTAGTCGAGCAAAAACACGTGCGAAAGGATGCATCCCGCAGGCTGGTCGAGCAAAAACACGTGCAAGAGGATGCATCCCGCAGGCTAGTCGAGCAAAAACACGTGCGAGAGGATGCATCCCGCAGGCTAGTCGAGCAAAAACACGTGCGAGAGGATGCATCCCGCAGGCTAGTCGAGCACAAACACGTGCGAGAGGATGCATCCCGCAGGCTAGTCGAGTAAAAACACGTGCGAAAGGATGCATCCCGCAGGCTAGTCGAGCACAAACACGTGCGAGGTTTTGTGGGATGCGCATGCGCAGGTTTTGTGGGATGCGCATGCGCAGATTTTTTGGGATGCGCATGCGCAGGTTTTTTGGGATGCGCATGGCTAGTCGAGCAAAAACACGTGCGAGAGGATGCATCCCGCAGGCTAGTCGAGTAAAAACACGTGCGAGGTTTTGTGGGATGCGCATGCGCAGGTTTTGTGGGATGCGCATGCGCAGGTTTTTTGGGATGCGCATGTGCAGGTTTTTTGGGATGCGCATGGCTAGTCGAGCAAAAACACGTGCGAGGGGATGCACCCCGCAGGCTAGTCGAGTAAAAACACGTGCGAGAGGATGCATCCCGCAGGCTAGTCGAGCAAAAACACGTGCGAGAGGATGCATCCCGCAGGCTAGTCGAGCACAAACACGTGCGAGAGGATGCATCCCGCAGGCTAGTCGAGTAAAAACACGTGCGAAAGGATGCATCCCGCAGGCTAGTCGAGCACAAACACGTGCGAGGTTTTGTGGGATGCGCATGCGCAGGTTTTGTGGGATGCGCATGCGCAGATTTTTTGGGATGCGCATGCGCAGGTTTTTTGGGATGCGCATGGCTAGTCGAGCAAAAACACGTGCGAGAGGATGCATCCCGCAGGCTAGTCGAGTAAAAACACGTGCGAGAGGATGCATCCCGCAGGCTAGTCGAGTAAAAACACGTGCGAGAGGATGCATCCCGCAGGCTAGTCGAGTAAAAACACGTGCGAGAGGATGCATCCCGCCGGCTAGTCGAGTAAAAACACGTGCGAGGTTTTGTGGGATGCGCATGCGCAGGTTTTGTGGGATGCGCATGCGCAGGTTTTGTGGGATGCGCATGCGCAGGTTTTTTGGGATGCGCATGTGCAGGTTTTTTGGGATGCGCATGGCTAGTCGAGCAAAAACACGTGCGAGAGGATGCATCCCGCAGGCTAGTCGAGTAAAAACACGTGCGAGAGGATGCATCCCGCAGGCTAGTCGAGCACAAACACGTGCGAGAGGATGCATCCCGCAGGCTAGTCGAGCAAAAACACGTGCGAGAGGATGCATCCCGCAGGCTAGTCGAGTAAAAACACGTGCGAAAGGATGCATCCCGCAGGCTAGTCGAGCGCAAACACGTGCGAGGTTTTGTGGGATGCGCATGCGCAGGTTTTGTGGGATGCGCATTGCGCAAATTTTTTGGGATGCGCATGCGCAGGTTTTTTTTTGGGATGCGCATGGCTAGTAGAGCAAAAACACGTGCGAGAGGATGCATCCCGCAGGCTAGTCGAGCAAAAACACGTGCGAGAGGATGCATCCCGCAGGCTAGTCGGGTAAAAACACGTGCAAGAGGATGCATCCCGCAGGCTAGTCGAGCACAAACACGTGCGAGGTTTTGTGGGATGCGCATGCGCAGGTTTTGTGGGATGCGCATGCGCAGATTTTTTGGGATGCGCATGCGCAGGTTTTTTGGGATGCGCATGGCTAGTCGAGCAAAAACACGTGCGAGAGGATGCATCCCGCAGGCTAGTCGAGTAAAAACACGTGCGAGGTTTTGTGGGATGCGCATGCGCAGGTTTTTTGGGATGCGCATGCCTAGTCGAGCAAAAACACGTGCGAGAGGATGCATCCCGCAGGCTAGTCGAGTAAAAACACGTGCGAAAGGATGCATCCCGCAGGCTAGTCGAGCACAAACACGTGCGAGGTTTTGTGGGATGCGCATGCGCAGGTTTTGTGGGATGCGCATGCGCAGATTTTCTGGGACGCGCATGCGCAGGTTTTTTGGGATGCGCATGGCTAGTCGAGCAAAAACACGTGCGAGAGGATGCATCCCGCAGGCTAGTCGAGTAAAAACACGTGCGAGGATTTGTGGGATGCGCATGCGCAGGTTTTTTGGGATGCGCATGCCTAGGCGAGCAAAAACACGTGCGAGAGGATGCATCCCGCAGGCTAGTCGAGCAAAAACACGTGCGAAAGGATGCATCCCGCAGGCTGGTCGAGCAAAAACACGTGCGAGAGGATGCACCCCGCAGGCTAGTCGAGCAAAAACACGTGCGAGAGGATGCATCCCGCAGGCTAGTCGAGTAAAAACACGTGCGAGAAGATGCATCCCGCAGGCTAGTCGAGTAAAAACACGTGCGAAAGGATGCATCCCGCAGGCTAGTCGAGCACAAACACGTGCGAGGTTTTGTGGGATGCGCATGCGCAGATTTCTTGGGATGCGCATGCGCAGGTTTTTTGGGATGCGCATGGCTAGTCGAGCAAAAACACGTGCGAGAGGATGCATCCCGCAGGCTAGTCGAGTAAAAACACTTGCGAGGTTTCGTGGGATGCGCATGCGCAGGTTTCGTGGGATGCGCATGCGCAGGTTTTTTGGGATGCGCATGGCTAGTCGAGCAAATACACGTGCGAGAGGATGCATCCCGCAGGGTAGTCGAGTAAAAACACGTGCGAGAGGATGCATCCCGCAGGCTAGTCGAGCAAAAACACGTGCGAGAGGATGCATCCCGCAGGCTAGTCGAGTAAAAACACGTGCGAAAGGATGCATCCCGCAGGCTAGTCGAGCACAAACACGTGCGAGGTTTTGTGGGATGCGCATGCGCAGGTTTTGTGGGATGCGCATGCGCAGATTTTTTGGGATGCGCATGCGCAGGTTTTTTGGGATGCGCATGGCTAGTCGAGCAAAAACACGTGCGAGAGGATGCATCCCGCAGGGTAGTCGAGTAAAAACACGTGCGAGGTTTTGTGGGATGCGCATGCGCAGGTTTTGTGGGATGCGCATGCGCAGATTTTTTGGGATGCGCATGCGCAGGTTTTTTGGGATGCGCATGGCTAGTCGAGCAAAAACACGTGCGAGAGGATGCATCCCGCAGGCTAGTCGAGTAAAAACACGTACGAGGTTTTGTGGGATGCGCATGCGCAGGTTTTGTGGGATGCGCATGCGCAGGTTTTTTGGGATGCGCATGTGCAGGTTTTTTGGGATGCGCATGGCTAGTCGAGCAAAAACACGTGCGAGAGGATGCATCCCGCAGGCTAGTCGAGTAAAAACACGTGCGAGAGGATGCATCCCGCAGGCTAGTCGAGCAAAAACACGTGCGAGAGGATGCATCCCGCAGGCTAGTCGAGCACAAACACGTGCGAGGTTTTGTGGGATGCGCATGCGCAGGTTTTGTGGGATGCGCATGCGCAGGTTTTTTGGGATGCGCATGCCTAGTCGAGCAAAAACACGTGCGAGAGGATGCATCCCGCAGGCTAGTCGAGCAAAAACACGTGCGAGAGGATGCATCCCGCAGGCTAGTCGAGCAAAAACACATGCGAGAGGATGCATCCCGCAGGCTAGTCGAGTAAAAACACGTGCGAGAGGATGCATCCCGCAGGCTAGTCGAGTAAAAACACGTGCGAGAGGATGCATCCCGCAGGCTAGTCGAGTAAAAACACGTGCGAGGTTTTGTGGGATGCGCATACGCAGGTTTTGTGGGATGCGCATGCGCAGGTTTTTTGGGATGCGCATGCGCAGGTTTTTTGGGATGCGCATGGCTAGTCGAGCAAAAACACGTGCGAGAGGATGCATCCCGCAGGGTAGTCGAGTAAAAACACGTGCGAGAGGATGCATCCCGCAGGCTAGTCGAGTAAAAACACGTGCGAGAGGATGCATCCCGCAGGCTAGTCGAGCAAAAACACGTGCGAGAGGATGCATCCCGCAGGCTAGTCGAGCACAAACACGTGCGAGAGGATGCATCCCGCAGGCTAGTCGAGTAAAAACACGTGCGAAAGGATGCATCCCGCAGGCTAGTCGAGCACAAACACGTGCGAGGTTTTGTGGGATGCGCATGCGCAGGTTTTGTGGGATGCGCATGCGCAGATTTTTTGGGATGCGCATGCGCAGGTTTTTTGGGATGCGCATGGCTAGTCGAGCAAAAACACGTGCGAGAGGATGCATCCCGCAGGCTAGTCGAGTAAAAACACGTGCGAGGTTTTGTGGGATGCGCATGCGCAGGTTTTTTGGGATGCGCATGGCTAGTTGAGCAAAAACACGTGCGAGAGGATGCATCCCGCAGGCTAGCCGAGCAAAAACACGTGCGAGAGGATGCATCCCGCAGGCTAGTCGAGTAAAAACACGTGCGAGGTTTTGTGGGATGCGCATGCGCAGGTTTTGTGGGATGCGCATGCGCAGGTTTTTTGGGATGCGCATGTGCAGGTTTTTTGGGATGCGCATGGCTAGTCGAGCAAAAACACGTGCGAGAGGATGCATCCCGCAGGCTAGTCGAGTAAAAACACGTGCGAGAGGATGCATCCCGCAGGCTAGTCGAGTAAAAACACGTGCGAGGTTTTGTGGGATGCGCATACGCAGGTTTTGTGGGATGCGCATGCGCAGGTTTTTTGGGATGCGCATGCGCAGGTTTTTTGGGATGCGCATGCGCAGGTTTTTTGGGATGCGCATGGCTAGTCGAGCAAAAACACGTGCGAGAGGATGCATCCCGCAGGGTAGTCGAGCAAAAACACGTGGGAGAGGATGCATCCCGCAGGCTAGTCGAGTAAAAACACGTGCGAGAGGATGCATCCCGCAGGCTAGTCGAGCACAAACACGTGCGAGAGGATGCATCCCGCAGGCTAGTCGAGCAAAAACACGTGCGAGAGGATGCATCCCGCAGGCTAGTCGAGTAAAAACACGTGCGAAAGGATGCATCCCGCAGGCTAGTCGAGCACAAACACGTGCGAGGTTTTGTGGGATGCGCATGCGCAGGTTTTGTGGGATGCGCATTGCGCAAATTTTTTGGGATGGCCATGCGCAGGTTTTTTTTTGGGATGCGCATGGCTAGTAGAGCAAAAACACGTGCGAGAGGATGCATCCCGCAGGCTAGTCGAGCAAAAACACGTGCGAGAGGATGCATCCCGCAGGCTAGTCGAGTAAAAACACGTGCGAAAGGATGCATCCCCGCAGGCTAGTCGAGCACAAACACGTGCGAGGTTTTGTGGGATGCGCATGCGCAGGTTTTGTGGGATGCGCATGCGCAGATTTTTTGGGATGCGCATGCGCAGGTTTTTTGGGTTGCGCATGGCTAGTCGAGCAAAAACACGTGCGAGAGGATGCATCCCGCAGGCTAGTCGAGTAAAAACACGTGCGAGGTTTTGTGGGATGCGCATGCGCAGGTTTTTGGGATGCGCATGCCTAGTCGAGCAAAAACACGTGCGAGGAGGATGCATCCCGCAGGCTAGTCGAGTAAAAACACGTGCGAGAGGATGCATCCCGCAGGCTAGTCGAGTAAAAACACGTGCGAGGTTTTGTGGGATGCGCATGCGCAGTTTTTGTGGGATGCGCATGCGCAGGTTTTTTGGGATGCGCATGTGCAGGTTTTTTGGGATGCGCATGGCTAGTCGAGCAAAAACACGTGCGAGAGGATGCATCCCGCAGGCTAGTCGAGTAAAAACACGTGCGAGAGGATGCATCCCGCAGGCTAGTCGAGTAAAAACACGTGCGAGGTTTTGTGGGATGCGCATACGCAGGTTTTGTGGGATGCGCATGCGCAGGTTTTTTGGGATGCGCATGCGCAGGTTTTTTGGGATGCGCATGCGCAGGTTTTTTGGGATGCGCATGGCTAGTCGAGCAAAAACACGTGCGAGAGGATGCATCCCGCAGGGTAGTCGAGCAAAAACACGTGCGAGAGGATGCATCCCGCAGGCTAGTCGAGTAAAAACACGTGCGAGAGGATGCATCCCGCAGGCTAGTCGAGCACAAACACGTGCGAGAGGATGCATCCCGCAGGCTAGTCGAGCAAAAACACGTGCGAGAGGATGCATCCCGCAGGCTAGTCGAGCAAAAACACGTGCGAGAGGATGCATCCCGCAGGCTAGTCGAGCAAAAACACATGCGAGAGGATGCATCCCGCAGGCTAGTCGAGTAAAAACACGTGCGAGAGGATGCATCCCGCAGGCTAGTCGAGCACAAACACGTGCGAGAGGATGCATCCCGCAGGCTAGTCGAGCAAAAACACGTGCGAGAGGATGCATCCCGCAGGCTAGTCGAGTAAAAACACGTGCGAAAGGATGCATCCCGCAGGCTAGTCGAGCACAAACACGTGCGAGGTTTTGTGGGATGCGCATGCGCAGGTTTTGTGGGATGCGCATGCGCAGGTTTTGTGGGATGCGCATGAGCAGATTTTTTGGGATGCGCATGCGCAGGTTTTTTGGGATGCGCATGGCTAGTCGAGCAAAAACACGTGCGAGAGGATGCATCCCGCAGGCTAGTCGAGTAAAAACACGTGCGAGGTTTTGTGGGATGCGCATGCGCAGGTTTTGTGGGATGCGCATGCGCAGGTTTTTTGGGATGCGCATGTGCAGGTTTTTTGGGATGCGCATGGTTAGTCGAGCAAAAACACGTGCGAGAGGATGCATCCCGCAGGCTAGTCGAGTAAAAACACGTGCGAGAGGATGCATCCCGCAGGCTAGTCGAGCAAAAACACGTGCGAGAGGATGCATCCCGCAGGCTAGTCGAGCACAAACACGTGCGAGAGGATGCATCCCGCAGGCTAGTCGAGCAAAAACACGTGCGAGAGGATGTATCCCGCAGGCTAGTCGAGCACAAACACGTGCGAGAGGATGCATCCCGCAGGCTAGTCGAGTAAAAACACGTGCGAAAGGATGCATCCCGCAGGCTAGTCGAGCACAAACACGTGCGAGGTTTTGTGGGATGCGCATGCGCAGGTTTTGTGGGATGCGCATGCGCAGATTTTTTTGGGATGCGCATGCGCAGGTTTTTTGAATGCGCATGGCTAGTCGAGCAAAAACACGTGCGAGAGGATGCATCCCGCAGGCTAGTCGAGTAAAAACACGTGCGAGGTTTTGTGGGATGCGCATGCGCAGGTTTTTTGGATGCGCATGTGCAGGTTTTTTGGGATGCGCATGGCTAGTCGAGCAAAAACACGTGCGAGAGGATGCATCCCGCAGGCTAGTCGAGTAAAAACACGTGCGAGAGGATGCATCCGCAGGCTAGTCGAGCAAAAACACATGCGAGAGGATGCATCCCGCAGGCTAGTCGAGCACAAACACGTGCGAGAGGATGCATCCCGCAGGCTAGTCGAGTAAAAACACGTGCGAAAGGATGCATCCCGCAGGCTAGTCGAGCACAAACACGTGCGAGGTTTTGTGGGATGCGCATGCGCAGGTTATGTGGGATGCGCATGCGCAGATTTTTTGGGATGCACATGCGCAGGTTTTTTGGGATGCGCATGGCTAGTCGAGCAAAAACACGTGCGAGAGGATGCATCCCGCAGGCTAGTCGAGTAAAAACACGTGCGAGAGGATGCATCCCGCAGGCTAGTCGAGTAGAAACACGTGCGAGAGGATGCATCCCGCAGGGCTAGTCGAGTAAAAACACGTGCGAGAGGATGCATCCCGCAGGCTAGTCGAGTAAAAACACGTGCGAGGTCTTGTGGGATGCGCATGCGCAGGTTTGTGGGACGCGCATGCGCAGATTTTTTGGGATGCGCATGCGCAGGTTTTTTGGGATGCGCAAGGCTAGTCGAGCAAAAACACGTGCGAGAGGATGCATCCCGCAGGCTAGTCGAGTAAAAACACGTGCGAGGTTTTGTGGGATGCGCATGCGCAGGTTTTGTGGATGCGCATGCGCAGGTTTTTTGGGATGCGCATGTGCAGGTTTTTTGGGATGCGCATGGCTAGTCGAGCAAAAACACGTGCGAGAGGATGCATCCCGCAGGCTAGTCGAGTAAAAACACGTGCGAGAGGATGCATCCCGCAGGCTAGTCGAGCAAAAACACGTGCGAGAGGATGCATCCCGCAGGCTAGTCGAGCACAAACACGTGCGAGGTTTTGTGGGATGCGCATGCGCAGGTTTTGTGGGATGCGCATGCGCAGGTTTTTTGGGATGCGCATGGCTAGTCGAGCAAAAACACGTGCGAGAGGATGCATCCCGCAGGCTAGTCGAGTAAAAACACGTGCGAGACGATGCATCCCGCAGGCTAGTCGAGTAAAAACACGTGCGAGAGCATGCATCCCGCAGGCTAGTCGAGTAAAAACACGTGCGAGGTTTTGTGGGATGCGCAGGTTTTGTGGGATGCGCATGCGCAGGTTTTGTGGGATGCGCATGCGCAGGTTTTTTGGGATGCGCATGCGCAGGTTTTTTGGGATGCGCATGGCTAGTCGAGCAAAAACACGTGCGAGAGGATGCATCCGCAGGCTAGCCCAGCAAAAACACGTGCGAGAGGATGCATCCCGCAGGCTAGTCGAGTAAAAAACACGTGCGAGGTTTTGTGGGATGCGCATGCGCAGGTTTTGTGGGATGCGCATGCGCAGGTTTTTTGGGATGCGCATGGCTAGTCGAGCAAAAACACGTGCGAGAGGATGCATCCCGCAGGCTAGTCGAGTAAAAACACGTGCGAGAGGATGCATCCCGCAGGCTAGTCGAGCACAAACACGTGCGAGAGGATGCATCCCGCAGGCTAGTCGAGCAAAAACACGTGCGAGAGGATGCATCCCGCAGGCTAGTCGAGTAAAAACACGTGCGAAAGGATGCATCCCGCAGGCTAGTCGAGCACAAACACGTGCGAGGTTTTGTGGGATGCGCATGCGCAGGTTTTGTGGGATGCGCATGCGCAGGTTTTTTGGGATGCGCATGGCTAGTCGAGCAAAAACACGTGCGAGAGGATGCATCCCGCAGGCTAGTCGAGTAAAAACACGTGCGAGGTTTTTGGGATGCGCATGCGCAGGTTTTGTGGGATGCGCATGCGCAGGTTTTTTGGGATGCGCATGTGCAGGTTTTTTGGGATGCGCATGGCTAGTCGAGCAAAAACACGTGCGAGAGGATGCATCCCGCAGGCTAGTCGAGTAAAAACACGTGCGAGAGGATGCATCCCGCAGGCTAGTCGAGCAAAAACACGTGCGAGAGGATGCATCCCGCAGGCTAGTCGAGCACAAACACGTGCGAGAGGATGCATCCCGCAGGCTAGTCGAGTAAAAACACGTGCGAAAGGATGCATCCCGCAGGCTAGTCGAGCACAAACACGTGCGAGGTTTTGTGGGATGCGCATGCGCAGGTTTTGTGGGATGCGCATGCGCAGGTTTTTTGGGATGCGCATGGCTAGTCGAGCAAAAACACGTGCGAGAGGATGCATCCCGCAGGCTAGTCGAGTAAAAACACGTGCGAGAGGATGCATCCCGCAGGCTAGTCGAGTAAAAACACGTGCGAGAGGATGCATCCCGCAGGCTAGTCGAGTAGAAACGCGTGCGAGAGGATGCATCCCGCAGGCTAGTCGAGTAAAAACACGTGCGAGAGGATGCATCCCGCAGGCTAGTCGAGTAAAAACACGTGCGAGGTTTTGTGGGATGCGCATGCGCAGGTTTTGTGGGATGCGCATGCGCAGGTTTTTTGGGATGCGCATGCGCAGGTTTTTTGGGATGCGCATGCCTAGTCGAGCAAAAACGCGTGCGAGAGGATGCATCCCGCAGGCTAGTCGAGCAAAAACACGTGCGAGAGGATGCATCCCGCAGGCTAGTCGAGCAAAAACACATGCGAGAGGATGCATCCCGCAGGCTAGTCGAGTAAAAACACGTGCGAGAGGATGCATCCCGCAGGCTAGTCGAGCACAAACACGTGCGAGAGGATGCATCCCGCAGGCTAGTCAAGCAAAAACACGTGCGAGAGGATGCATCCTGCAGGCTAGTCGAGTAAAAACACGTGCGAAAGGATGCATCCCGCAGGCTAGTCGAGCACAAACACATGCGAGGTTTTGTGGGATGCGCATGCGCAGGTTTTGTGGGATGCGCATGCGCAGGTTTTTTGGGATGCGCATGGCTAGTCGAGCAAAAACACGTGCGAGAGGATGCATCCCGCAGGCTAGTCGAGTAAAAACACGTGCGAGACGATGCATCCCGCAGGCTAGTCGAGTAAAAACACGTGCGAGAGGATGCATCCCGCAGGCTAGTCGAGTAAAAACACGTGCGAGGTTTTGTGGGATGCGCATGCGCAGGTTTTGTGGGATGCGCATGCGCAGGTTTTGTGGGATGCGCATGCGCAGGTTTTGTGGGATGCGCATGCGCAGGTTTTTTGGGATGCGCATGCGCTGGTTTTTTGGGATGCGCATGGCTAGTCGAGCAAAAACACGTGCGAGAGGATGCATCCCGCAGGCTAGCCGAGCAAAAACACGTGCGAGAGGATGCATCCCGCAGGCTAGTCGAGTAAAAACACGTGCGAGGTTTTGTGGGATGCGCATGCGCAGGTTTTTTGGGATGCGCATGGCTAGTCGAGCAAAAACACGTGCGAGAGGATGCATCCCGCAGGCTAGTCGAGTAAAAACACGTGCGAGATTATGCATCCCGCAGGCTAGTCGAGCACAAAACGTGCGAGAGGATGCATCCCGCAGGCTAGTCGAGCAAAAACACGTGCGAGAGGATGCATCCCGCAGGCTAGTCGAGTAAAAACACGTGCGAAAGGATGCATCCCGCAGGCTAGTCGAGCACAAACACGTGCGAGGTTTTGTGGGATGCGCATGCGCAGGTTTTGTGGGATGCGCATTGCGCAAATTTTTTGGGATGCGCATGCGCAGGTTTTTTTTTGGGATGCGCATGGCTAGTAGAGCAAAAACACGTGCGAGAGGATGCATCCCGCAGGCTAGTCGAGCAAAAACACGTGCGAGAGGATGCATCCCGTAGGCTAGTCGAGTAAAAACACGTGCGAAAGGATGCATCCCGCAGGCTAGTCGAGCACAAACACGTGCGAGGTTTTGTGGGATGCGCATGCGCAGATTTTTTGGGATGCGCATGCGCAGGTTTTTTGGGATGCGCATGGCTAGTCGAGCAAAAACACGTGCGAGAGGATGCATCCCGCAGGCTAGTCGAGTAAAAACACGTGCGAGGTTTTGTGGGATGCGCATGCGCAGGTTTTTTGGGATGCGCATGCCTAGTCGAGCAAAAACACGTGCGAGAGGATGCATCCCGCAGGCTAGTCGAGTAAAAACACGTGCGAAAGGATGCATCCCGCAGGCTAGTCGAGCACAAACACGTGCGAGGTTTTGTGGGATGCGCATGCGCAGATTTTTTGGGACGCGCATGCGCAGGTTTTTTGGGATGCGCATGGCTAGTCGAGCAAAAACACGTGCGAGAGGATGCATCCCGCAGGCTAGTTGAGTAAAAACACGTGCGAGGTTTTGTGGGATGCGCATGCGCAGGTTTTGTGGGATGCGCATGCGCAGGTTTTTTGGGATGCGCATGCGCAGGTTTCTTGGGATGCGCATGCCTAGGCGAGCAAAAACACGTGCGAGAGGATGCATCCCGCAGGCTAGTCGAGCAAAAACACGTGCGAAAGGATGCATCCCGCAGGCTGGTCGAGCAAAAACACGTGCAAGAGGATGCATCCCGCAGGCTAGTCGAGCAAAAACACGTGCGAGAGGATGCATCCCGCAGGCTAGTCGAGCAAAAACACGTGCGAGAGGATGCATCCCGCAGGCTAGTCGAGCACAAACACGTGCGAGAGGATGCATCCCGCAGGCTAGTCGAGTAAAAACACGTGCGAAAGGATGCATCCCGCAGGCTAGTCGAGCACAAACACGTGCGAGGTTTTGTGGGATGCGCATGCGCAGGTTTTGTGGGATGCGCATGCGCAGATTTTTTGGGATGCGCATGCGCAGGTTTTTTGGGATGCGCATGGCTAGTCGAGCAAAAACACGTGCGAGAGGATGCATCCCGCAGGCTAGTCGAGTAAAAACACGTGCGAGGTTTTGTGGGATGCGCATGCGCAGGTTTTGTGGGATGCGCATGCGCAGGTTTTTTGGGATGCGCATGTGCAGGTTTTTTGGGATGCGCATGGCTAGTCGAGCAAAAACACGTGCGAGGGGATGCATCCCGCAGGCTAGTCGAGTAAAAACACGTGCGAGAGGATGCATCCCGCAGGCTAGTCGAGCAAAAACACGTGCGAGAGGATGCATCCCGCAGGCTAGTCGAGCACAAACACGTGCGAGAGGATGCATCCCGCAGGCTAGTCGAGTAAAAACACGTGCGAAAGGATGCATCCCGCAGGCTAGTCGAGCACAAACACGTGCGAGGTTTTGTGGGATGCGCATGCGCAGGTTTTGTGGGATGCGCATGCGCAGATTTTTTGGGATGCGCATGCGCAGGTTTTTTGGGATGCGCATGGCTAGTCGAGCAAAAACACGTGCGAGAGGATGCATCCCGCAGGCTAGTCGAGTAAAAACACGTGCGAGAGGATGCATCCCGCAGGCTAGTCGAGTAAAAACACGTGCGAGAGGATGCATCCCGCAGGCTAGTCGAGTAAAAACACGTGCGAGAGGATGCATCCCGCAGGCTAGTCGAGTAAAAACACGTGCGAGGTTTTGTGGGATGCGCATGCGCAGGTTTTGTGGGATGCGCATGCGCAGGTTTTGTGGGATGCGCATGCGCAGGTTTTTTGGGATGCGCATGTGCAGGTTTTTTGGGATGCGCATGGCTAGTCGAGCAAAAACACGTGCGAGAGGATGCATCCCGCAGGCTAGTCGAGTAAAAACACGTGCGAGAGGATGCATCCCGCAGGCTAGTCGAGCACAAACACGTGCGAGAGGATGCATCCCGCAGGCTAGTCGAGCAAAAACACGTGCGAGAGGATGCATCCCGCAGGCTAGTCGAGTAAAAACACGTGCGAAAGGATGCATCCCGCAGGCTAGTCGAGCGCAAACACGTGCGAGGTTTTGTGGGATGCGCATGCGCAGGTTTTGTGGGATGCGCATTGCGCAAATTTTTTGGGATGCGCATGCGCAGGTTTTTTTTTGGGATGCGCATGGCTAGTAGAGCAAAAACACGTGCGAGAGGATGCATCCCGCAGGCTAGTCGAGCAAAAACACGTGCGAGAGGATGCATCCCGCAGGCTAGTCGGGTAAAAACACGTGCAAGAGGATGCATCCCGCAGGCTAGTCGAGCACAAACACGTGCGAGGTTTTGTGGGATGCGCATGCGCAGGTTTTGTGGGATGCGCATGCGCAGATTTTTTGGGATGCGCATGCGCAGGTTTTTTGGCATGCGCATGGCTAGTCGAGCAAAAACACGTGCGAGAGGATGCATCCCGCAGGCTAGTCGAGTAAAAACACGTGCGAGGTTTTGTGGGATGCGCATGCGCAGGTTTTTTGGGATGCGCATGCCTAGTCGAGCAAAAACACGTGCGAGAGGATGCATCCCGCAGGCTAGTCGAGTAAAAACACGTGCGAAAGGATGCATCCCGCAGGCTAGTCGAGCACAAACACGTGCGAGGTTTTGTGGGATGCGCATGCGCAGGTTTTGTGGGATGCGCATGCGCAGATTTTCTGGGACGCGCATGCGCAGGTTTTTTGGGATGCGCATGGCTAGTCGAGCAAAAACACGTGCGAGAGGATGCATCCCGCAGGCTAGTCGAGTAAAAACACGTGCGAGGATTTGTGGGATGCGCATGCGCAGGTTTTTTGGGATGCGCATGCCTAGGCGAGCAAAAACACGTGCGAGAGGATGCATCCCGCAGGCTAGTCGAGCAAAAACACGTGCGAAAGGATGCATCCCGCAGGCTGGTCGAGCAAAAACACGTGCGAGAGGATGCACCCCGCAGGCTAGTCGAGCAAAAACACGTGCGAGAGGATGCATCCCGCAGGCTAGTCGAGTAAAAACACGTGCGAGAAGATGCATCCCGCAGGCTAGTCGAGTAAAAACACGTGCGAAAGGATGCATCCCGCAGGCTAGTCGAGCACAAACACGTGCGAGGTTTTGTGGGATGCGCATGCGCAGATTTCTTGGGATGCGCATGCGCAGGTTTTTTGGGATGCGCATGGCTAGTCGAGCAAAAACACGTGCGAGAGGATGCATCCCGCAGGCTAGTCGAGTAAAAACACTTGCGAGGTTTCGTGGGATGCGCATGCGCAGGTTTCGTGGGATGCGCATGCGCAGGTTTTTTGGGATGCGCATGGCTAGTCGAGCAAATACACGTGCGAGAGGATGCATCCCGCAGGGTAGTCGAGTAAAAACACGTGCGAGAGGATGCATCCCGCAGGCTAGTCGAGTAAAAACACGTGCGAGAGGATGCATCCCGCAGGCTAGTCGAGTAGAAACACGTGCAAGAGGATGCTTCCCGCAGGCTAGTCGAGTAAAAACACGTGCGAGAGGATGCATCCCGCAGGCTAGCCGAGTAAAAACACGTGCGAGAGGATGCTTCCCGCAGGCTAGTCGAGTAAAAACACGTGCGAGAGGATGCATCCCGCATGCTAGTCGAGTAAAAACACGTGCAAGAGGATGCTTCCCGCAGGCTAGTCGAGTAAAAACACGTGCGAGAGGATGCATCCCGCAGGCTAGTCGAACAAAAACACGTGCGAGAGGATGCATCCCGCAGGCTAGTCGAGCAAAAACACGTGCGAGAGGATGCATCCCGCAGGCTAGTCGAGTAAAAACACGTGCGAGAGGATGCATCCTGCAGGCTAGTCGAGTAAAAACACGTGCGAGAGGATGCATCCCGCAGGCTAGTCGAGTAAAAACACGTGCGAGAGGATGCATCCCGCAGGCTAGTCGAGTAAAAACACTTGCGAGGTTTCGTGGGATGCGCATGCGCAGGTTTCGTGGGATGCGCATGCGCAGGTTTTTTGGGATGCGCATGGCTAGTCGAGCAAATACACGTGCGAGAGGATGCATCCCGCAGGGTAGTCGAGTAAAAACACGTGCGAGAGGATGCATCCCGCAGGCTAGTCGAGTAAAAACACGTGCAAGAGGATGCTTCCCGCAGGCTAGTCGAGTAAAAACACGTGCGAGAGGATGCATCCCGCAGGCTAGTCGAGTAAAAACACGTGCGAGAGGATGCGTCCCGCAGGCTAGTCGAGCAAAAACACGTGCGAGAGGATGCATCCCGCAGGCTAGTCGAGCAAAAACACGTGCGAGAGGATGCATCCCGCAGGCTAGTCGAGCAAAAACACGTGCGAGAGGATGCATCCCGCAGTCTAGTCGAGCAAAAACACGTGCGAGAGGATGCATCCCGCAGGCTAGTCGAGCAAAACCACGTGCGAGAGGATGCATCCCGCAGGCTAGTCGAGTAAAAACACGTGCGAGAGGATGCATCCTGCAGGCTAGTCGAGTTAAAAACACGAGCGAGAGGATGCATCCCGCAGGCTAGTCGAGTAAAAACACGTGCGAGAGGATGCATCCCGCAGGCTAGTCGAGTAAAAACACGTGCAAGAGGATGCTTCCCGCAGGCTAGTCGAGTAAAAACACGTGCGAGAGGATGCATCCCGCAGGCTAGTCGAGTAAAAACACGTGCGAGAGGATGCTTCCCGCAGGCTAGTCGAGTAAAAACACGTGCGAAAGGATGCATCCCGCAGGCTAGTCGAGCACAAACACGTGCGAGGTTTTGTGGGATGCGCATGCGCAGGTTTTGTGGGATGCGCATGCGCAGATTTTTTGGGATGCGCATGCGCAGGTTTTTTGGGATGCGCATGGCTAGTCGAGCAAAACACGTGCGAGAGGATGCATCCCGCAGGCTAGTCGAGTAAAAACACGTGCGAGAGGATGCATCCCGCAGGCTAGTCGAGTAAAAACACGTGCGAGAGGATGCATCCCGCAGGCTAGTGGAGTAAAAACACGTGCGAGAGGATGCATCCCGCAGGCTAGTCGAGTAAAAACACGTGCGAGAGGATGCATCCCGCAGGCTAGTCGAGTAAAAACACGTGCGAGAGGATGCATCCCGCAGGCTAGTCGAGTAAAAACACGTGCGAGGTTTTGTGGGATGCGCATGCGCAGGTTTTGTGGGATGCGCATGCGCAGGTTTTTTGGGATGCGCATGTGCAGGTTTTTTGGGATGCGCATGGCTAGTCGAGCAAAAACACGTGCGAGAGGATGCATCCCGCAGGCTAGTCGAGTGAAAACACGTGCGAGAGGATGCATCCCGCAGGCTAGTCGAGTAAAAACACGTGCGAGGTTTTGTGGGATGCGCATACGCAGGTTTTGTGGGATGCGCATGCGCAGGTTTTTTGGGATGCGCATGCGCAGGTTTTTTGGGATGCGCATGCGCAGGTTTTTTGGGATGCGCATGGCTAGTCGAGCAAAAACACGTGCGAGAGGATGCATCCCGCAGGGTAGTCGAGTAAAAACACGTGCGAGAGGATGCATCCCGCAGGCTAGTCGAGTAAAAACACGTGCGAGAGGATGCATCCCGCAGGCTAGTCGAGTAGAAACACGTGCAAGAGGATGCTTCCCGCAGGCTAGTCGAGTAAAAACACGTGCGAGAGGATGCATCCCGCAGGCTAGTCGAGTAAAAACACGTGCGAGAGGATGCTTCCCGCAGGCTAGTCGAGTAAAAACACGTGCGAGAGGATGCATCCCGCAGGCTAGTCGAGTAAAAACACGTGCGAGAGGATGCTTCCCGCAGGGTAGTCGAGTAAAAACACGTGCGAGAGGATGCATCCCGCAGGCTAGTCGAGTAAAAACACGTGCGAGAGGATGCATCCCGCAGGCTAGTCGAGTAGAAACACGTGCAAGAGGATGCTTCCCGCAGGCTAGTCGAGTAAAAACACGTGCGAGAGGATGCATCCCGCAGGCTAGTCGAGTAAAAACACGTGCGAGAGGATGCTTCCCGCAGGCTAGTCGAGTAAAAACACGTGCGAGAGGATGCATCCCGCAGGCTAGTCGAGTAAAAACACGTGCGAGAGGATGCATCCCGCAGGCTAGTCGAGTAAAAACACTTGCGAGGTTTCGTGGAATGCGCATGCGCAGGTTTCGTGGGATGCGCATGCGCAGGTTTTTTGGGATGCGCATGGCTAGTCGAGCAAATACACGTGCGAGAGGATGCATCCCGCAGGGTAGTCGAGTAAAAACACGTGCGAGAGGATGCATCCCGCAGGCTAGTCGAGTAAAAACACGTGCAAGAGGATGCTTCCCGCAGGCTAGTCGAGTAAAAACACGTGCGAGAGGATGCATCCCGCAGGCTAGTCGAGTAAAAACACGTGCGAGAGGATGCGTCCCGAAGGCTAGTCGAGCAAAAACACGTGCGAGAGGATGCATCCCGCAGGCTAGTCGAGCAAAAACACGTGCGAGAGGATGCATCCCGCAGGCTAGTCGAGCAAAAACACGTGCGAGAGGATGCATCCCGCAGTCTAGTCGAGCAAAAACACGTGCGAGAGTATGCATCCCGCAGGCTAGTCGAATAAAAACACGTGCGAGGTTTTGTGGGATGCGCATGCGCAGGTTTAGTGGGATGCGCATGCGCAGGTTTTTTGGGATGCGCATGTGCAGGTTTTTTGGGATGCGCATGGCTAGTCGAGCAAAAACACGTGCGAGAGGATGCATCCCGCAGGCTAGTCGAGTGAAAACACGTGCGAGAGGATGCATCCCGCAGGCTAGTCGAGTAAAAACACGTGCGAGGTTTTGTGGGATGCGCATACGCAGGTTTTGTGGGATGCGCATGCGCAGGTTTTTTGGGATGCGCATGCGCAGGTTTTTTGGGATGCGCATGCGCAGGTTTTTTGGGATGCGCATGGCTAGTCGAGCAAAAACACGTGCGAGAGGATGCATCCCGCAGGGTAGTCGAGTAAAAACACGTGCGAGAGGATGCATCCCGCAGGCTAGTCGAGTAAAAACACGTGCGAGAGGATGCATCCCGCAGGCTAGTCGAGCACAAACACGTGCGAGAGGATGCATCCCGCAGGCTAGTCGAGTAAAAACACGTGCGAAAGGATGCATCCCGCAGGCTAGTCGAGCACAAACACGTGCGAGGTTTTGTGGGATGCGCATGCGCAGGTTTTGTGGGATGCGCATGCGCAGATTTTTTGGGATGCGCATGCGCAGGTTTTTTGGGATGCGCATGGCTAGTCGAGCAAAAACACGTGCGAGAGGATGCATCCCGCAGGCTAGTCGAGTAAAAACACGTGCGAGAGGATGCATCCCGCAGGCTAGTCGAGTAAAAACACGTGCGAGAGGATGCATCCCGCAGGCTAGTCGAGTAAAAACACGTGCGAGGTTTTGTGGGATGCGCATGCGCAGGTTTTGTGGGATGCGCATGCGCAGGTTTTGTGGGATGCGCATGCGCAGGTTTTGTGGGATGCGCATGCGCAGGTTTTGTGGGATGCGCATGCGCAGGTTTTTTGGGATGCGCATGTGCAGGTTTTTTGGGATGCGCATGGCTAGTCGAGCAAAAACACGTGCGAGAGGATGCATCCCGCAGGCTAGTCGAGTGAAAACACGTGCGAGAGGATGCATCCCGCAGGCTAGTCGAGTAAAAACACGTGCGAGGTTTTGTGGGATGCGCATACGCAGGTTTTGTGGGATGCGCATGCGCAGGTTTTTTGGGATGCGCATGCGCAGGTTTTTTGGGATGCGCATGCGCAGGTTTTTTGGGATGCGCATGGCTAGTCGAGCAAAAACACGTGCGAGAGGATGCATCCCGCAGGGTAGTCGAGTAAAAACACGTGCGAGAGGATGCATCCCGCAGGCTAGTCGAGTAAAAACACGTGCGAGAGGATGCATCCCGCAGGCTAGTCGAGCACAAACACGTGCGAGAGGATGCATCCCGCAGGCTAGTCGAGTAAAAACACGTGCGAAAGGATGCATCCCGCAGGCTAGTCGAGCACAAACACGTGCGAGGTTTTGTGGGATGCGCATGCGCAGGTTTTGTGGGATGCGCATGCGCAGATTTTTTGGGATGCGCATGCGCAGGTTTTTTGGGATGCGCATGGCTAGTCGAGCAAAAACACGTGCGAGAGGATGCATCCCGCAGGCTAGTCGAGTAAAAACACGTGCGAGAGGATGCATCCCGCAGGCTAGTCGAGTAAAAACACGTGCGAGAGGATGCATCCCGCAGGCTAGTCGAGTAAAAACACGTGCGAGGTTTTGTGGGATGCGCATGCGCAGGTTTTGTGGGATGCGCATGCGCAGGTTTTGTGGGATGCGCATGCGCAGGTTTTGTGGGATGCGCATGCGCAGGTTTTTTGGGATGCGCATGTGCAGGTTTTTTGGGATGCGCATGGCTAGTCGAGCAAAAACACGTGCGAGAGGATGCATCCCGCAGGCTAGTCGAGTAAAAACACGTGCGAGAGGATGCGTCCCGCAGGCTAGTCGAGCAAAAACACGTGCGAGAGGATGCATCCCGCAGGCTAGTCGAGCAAAAAACACGTGCGAGAGGATGCATCCCGCAGGCTAGTCGAGCAAAAACACGTGCGAGAGGATGCATCCCGCAGTCTAGTCGAGCAAAAACACGTGCGAGAGGATGCATCCCGCAGGCTAGTCGAGCAAAACCACGTGCGAGAGGATGCATCCCGCAGGCTAGTCGAGTAAAAACACGTGCGAGAGGATGCATCCTGCAGGCTAGTCGAGTAAAAACACGAGCGAGAGGATGCATCCCGCAGGCTAGTCGAGTAAAAACACGTGCGAGAGGATGCATCCCGCAGGCTAGTCGAGTAAAAACACGTGCGAGAGGATGCGTCCCGCAGGCTAGTCGAGCAAAAACACGTGCGAGAGGATGCATCCCGCAGGCTAGTCGAGCAAAAACACGTGCGAGAGGATGCATCCCGCAGGCTAGTCGAGCAAAAACACGTGCGAGAGGATGCATCCCGCAGTCTAGTCGAGCAAAAACACGTGCGAGAGGATGCATCCCGCAGGCTAGTCGAGCAAAACCACGTGCGAGAGGATGCATCCCGCAGGCTAGTCGAGTAAAAACACGTGCGAGAGGATGCATCCTGCAGGCTAGTCGAGTAAAAACACGAGCGAGAGGATGCATCCCGCAGGCTAGTCGAGTAAAAACACGTGCGAGAGGATGCATCCCGCAGGCTAGTCGAGTAAAAACACGTGCAAGAGGATGCTTCCCGCAGGCTAGTCGAGTAAAAACACGTGCGAGAGGATGCATCCCGCAGGCTAGTCGAGTAAAAACACGTGCGAGAGGATGCATCCCGCAGGCTAGTCGAGTAAAAACACGTGCGAGAGGATGCATCCCGCAGGCTAGTCGAGTAAAAACACGTGCGAGGTTTTGTGGGATGCGCATGCGCAGGTTTTGTGGGATGCGCATGCGCAGGTTTTTTGGGATGCGCATGTGCAGGTTTTTTGGGATGCGCATGGCTAGTCGAGCAAAAACACGTGCGAGAGGATGCATCCCGCAGGCTAGTCGAGTGAAAACACGTGCGAGAGGATGCATCCCGCAGGCTAGTCGAGTAAAAACACGTGCGAGGTTTTGTGGGATGCGCATACGCAGGTTTTGTGGGATGCGCATGCGCAGGTTTTTTGGGATGCGCATGCGCAGGTTTTTTGGGATGCGCATGGCTAGTCGAGCAAAAACACGTGCGAGAGGATGCATCCCGCAGGGTAGTCGAGTAAAAACACGTGCGAGAGGATGCATCCCGCAGGCTAGTCGAGTAAAAACACGTGCGAGAGGATGCTTCCCGCAGGCTAGTCGAGTAAAAACACGTGCGAGAGGATGCATCCCGCAGGCTAGTCGAGTAAAAACACGTGCGAGAGGATGCTTCCCGCAGGCTAGTCGAGTAAAAACACGTGCGAGAGGATGCATCCCGCATGCTAGTCGAGTAAAAACACGTGCAAGAGGATGCTTCCCGCAGGCTAGTCGAGTAAAAACACGTGCGAGAGGATGCATCCCGCAGGCTAGTCGAGCAAAAACACGTGCGAGAGGATGCATCCCGCAGGCTAGTCGAGCAAAAACACGTGCGAGAGGATGCATCCCGCAGGCTAGTCGAGTAAAAACACGTGCGAGAGGATGCATCCTGCAGGCTAGTCGAGTAAAAACACGTGCGAGAGGATGCATCCCGCAGGCTAGTCGAGTAAAAACACGTGCGAGAGGATGCATCCCGCAGGCTAGTCGAGTAAAAACACTTGCGAGGTTTCGTGGAATGCGCATGCGCAGGTTTCGTGGGATGCGCATACGCAGGTTTTGTGGGATGCGCATGCGCAGGTTTTTTGGGATGCGCATGCGCAGGTTTTTTGGGATGCGCATGGCTAGTCGAGCAAAAACACGTGCGAGAGGATGCATCCCGCAGGGTAGTCGAGTAAAAACACGTGCGAGAGGATGCATCCCGCAGGCTAGTCGAGTAAAAACACGTGCGAGAGGATGCTTCCCGCAGGCTAGTCGAGTAAAAACACGTGCGAGAGGATGCATCCCGCAGGCTAGTCGAGTAAAAACACGTGCGAGAGGATGCTTCCCGCAGGCTAGTCGAGTAAAAACACGTGCGAGAGGATGCATCCCGCATGCTAGTCGAGTAAAAACACGTGCAAGAGGATGCTTCCCGCAGGCTAGTCGAGTAAAAACACGTGCGAGAGGATGCGTCCCGAAGGCTAGTCGAGCAAAAACACGTGCGAGAGGATGCATCCCGCAGGCTAGTCGAGCAAAAACACGTGCGAGAGGATGCATCCCGCAGGCTAGTCGAGCAAAAACACGTGCGAGAGGATGCATCCCGCAGTCTAGTCGAGCAAAAACACGTGCGAGAGGATGCATCCCGCAGGCTAGTCGAATAAAAACACGTGCGAGGTTTTGTGGGATGCGCATGCGCAGGTTTTGTGGGATGCGCATGCGCAGGTTTTTTGGGATGCGCATGTGCAGGTTTTTTGGGATGCGCATGGCTAGTCGAGCAAAAACACGTGCGAGAGGATGCATCCCGCAGGCTAGTCGAGTGAAAACACGTGCGAGAGGATGCATCCCGCAGGCTAGTCGAGTAAAAACACGTGCGAGGTTTTGTGGGATGCGCATACGCAGGTTTTGTGGGATGCGCATGCGCAGGTTTTTTGGGATGCGCATGCGCAGGTTTTTTGGGATGCGCATGCGCAGGTTTTTTGGGATGCGCATGGCTAGTCGAGCAAAAACACGTGCGAGAGGATGCATCCCGCAGGGTAGTCGAGTAAAAACACGTGCGAGAGGATGCATCCCGCAGGCTAGTCGAGTAAAAACACGTGCGAGAGGATGCATCCCGCAGGCTAGTCGAGCACAAACACGTGCGAGAGGATGCATCCCGCAGGCTAGTCGAGTAAAAACACGTGCGAAAGGATGCATCCCGCAGGCTAGTCGAGCACAAACACGTGCGAGGTTTTGTGGGATGCGCATGCGCAGGTTTTGTGGGATGCGCATGCGCAGATTTTTTGGGATGCGCATGCGCAGGTTTTTTGGGATGCGCATGGCTAGTCGAGCAAAAACACGTGCGAGAGGATGCATCCCGCAGGCTAGTCGAGTAAAAACACGTGCGAGAGGATGCATCCCGCAGGCTAGTCGAGTAAAAACACGTGCGAGAGGATGCATCCCGCAGGCTAGTCGAGTAAAAACACGTGCGAGGTTTTGTGGGATGCGCATGCGCAGGTTTTGTGGGATGCGCATGCGCAGGTTTTGTGGGATGCGCATGCGCAGGTTTTGTGGGATGCGCATGCGCAGGTTTTTTGGGATGCGCATGTGCAGGTTTTTTGGGATGCGCATGGCTAGTCGAGCAAAAACACGTGCGAGAGGATGCATCCCGCAGGCTAGTCGAGTAAAAACACGTGCGAGAGGATGCGTCCCGCAGGCTAGTCGAGCAAAAACACGTGCGAGAGGATGCATCCCGCAGGCTAGTCGAGCAAAAAACACGTGCGAGAGGATGCATCCCGCAGGCTAGTCGAGCAAAAACACGTGCGAGAGGATGCATCCCGCAGTCTAGTCGAGCAAAAACACGTGCGAGAGGATGCATCCCGCAGGCTAGTCGAGCAAAACCACGTGCGAGAGGATGCATCCCGCAGGCTAGTCGAGTAAAAACACGTGCGAGAGGATGCATCCTGCAGGCTAGTCGAGTAAAAACACGAGCGAGAGGATGCATCCCGCAGGCTAGTCGAGTAAAAACACGTGCGAGAGGATGCATCCCGCAGGCTAGTCGAGTAAAAACACGTGCAAGAGGATGCTTCCCGCAGGCTAGTCGAGTAAAAACACGTGCGAGAGGATGCATCCCGCAGGCTAGTCGAGTAAAAACACGTGCGAGAGGATGCTTCCCGCAGGCTAGTCGAGTAAAAACACGTGCGAAAGGATGCATCCCGCAGGCTAGTCGAGCACAAACACGTGCGAGGTTTTGTGGGATGCGCATGCGCAGGTTTTGTGGGATGCGCATGCGCAGATTTTTTGGGATGCGCATGCGCAGGTTTTTTGGGATGCGCATGGCTAGTCGAGCAAAAACACGTGCGAGAGGATGCATCCCGCAGGCTAGTCGAGTAAAAACACGTGCGAGAGGATGCATCCCGCAGGCTAGTCGAGTAAAAACACGTGCGAGAGGATGCATCCCGCAGGCTAGTGGAGTAAAAACACGTGCGAGAGGATGCATCCCGCAGGCTAGTCGAATAAAAACACGTGCGAGACGATGCATCCCGCAGCCTAGACGAGTAAAAACACGTGCGAGAGGATGCATCCCGCAGGCTAGTCGAGTAAAAACACGTGCGAGAGGATGCATCCCGCAGGCTAGTCGAGTAAAAACACGTGCGAGAGGATGCATCCCGCAGGCTAGTCGAGTAAAAACACGTGCGAGAGGATGCATCCCGCAGGCTAGTCGAGTAAAAACACGTGCGAGGTTTTGTGGGATGCGCATGCGCAGGTTTTGTGGGATGCGCATGCGCAGGTTTTTTGGGATGCGCATGTGCAGGTTTTTTGGGATGCGCATGGCTAGTCGAGCAAAAACACGTGCGAGAGGATGCATCCCGCAGGCTAGTCGAGTGAAAACACGTGCGAGAGGATGCATCCCGCAGGCTAGTCGAGTAAAAACACGTGCGAGGTTTTGTGGGATGCGCATACGCAGGTTTTTTGGGATGCGCATGGCTAGTCGAGCAAAAACACGTGCGAGAGGATGCATCCCGCAGGCTAGTCGAGTAAAAACACGTGCGAGGTTTTGTGGGATGCGCATGCGCAGGTTTTTTGGGATGCGCATGCCTAGTCGAGCAAAAACACGTGCGAGAGGATGCATCCCGCAGGCTAGTCGAGTAAAAACACGTGCGAAAGGATGCATCCCGCAGGCTAGTCGAGCACAAACACGTGCGAGGTTTTGTGGGATGCGCATGCGCAAATTTTTTGGGACGCGCATGCGCAGGTTTTTTGGGATGCGCATGGCTAGTCGAGCAAAAACACGTGCGAGAGGATGCATCCCGCAGGCTAGTCGAGCACAAACACGTGCGAGAGGATGCATCCCGCAGGCTAGTCGAGTAAAAACACGTGCGAAAGGATGCATCCCGCAGGCTAGTCGAGCACAAACACGTGCGAGGTTTTGTGGGATGCGCATGCGCAGGTTTTGTGGGATGCGCATGCGCAGATTTTTTGGGATGCGCATGCGCAGGTTTTTTGGGATGCGCATGGCTAGTCGAGCAAAAACACGTGCGAGAGGATGCATCCCGCAGGCTAGTCGAGTAAAAACACGTGCGAGGTTTTGTGGGATGCGCATGCGCAGGTTTTGTGGGATGCGCATGCGCAGGTTTTTTGGGATGCGCATGTGCAGGTTTTTTGGGATGCGCATGGCTAGTCGAGCAAAAACACGTGCGAGGGGATGCATCCCGCAGGCTAGTCGAGTAAAAACACGTGCGAGAGGATGCATCCCGCAGGCTAGTCGAGCAAAAACACGTGCGAGAGGATGCATCCCGCAGGCTAGTCGAGCACAAACACGTGCGAGAGGATGCATCCCGCAGGCTAGTCGAGTAAAAACACGTGCGAAAGGATGCATCCCGCAGGCTAGTCGAGCACAAACACGTGCGAGGTTTTGTGGGATGCGCATGCGCAGGTTTTGTGGGATGCGCATGCGCAGATTTTTTGGGATGCGCATGGCTAGTCGAGCAAAAACACGTGCGAGAGGATGCATCCCGCAGGCTAGTCGAGCAAAAACACGTGCGAAAGGATGCATCCCGCAGGCTGGTCGAGCAAAAACACGTGCGAGAGGATGCACCCCGCAGGCTAGTCGAGCAAAAACACGTGCGAGAGGATGCATCCCGCAGGCTAGTCGAGTAAAAACACGTGCGAGAAGATGCATCCCGCAGGCTAGTCGAGTAAAAACACGTGCGAGAGGATGCATCCCGCAGGCTAGTCGAGTAAAAACACGTGCGAGAGGATGCATCCCGCAGGCTAGTCGAGTAAAAACACGTGCGAGGTTTTGTGGGATGCGCATGCGCAGGTTTTGTGGGATGCGCATGCGCAGGTTTTGTGGGATGCGCATGCGCAGGTTTTTTGGGATGCGCATGTGCAGGTTTTTTGGGATGCGCATGGCTAGTCGAGCAAAAACACGTGCGAGAGGATGCATCCCGCAGGCTAGTCGAGTAAAAACACGTGCGAGAGGATGCATCCCGCAGGCTAGTCGAGCACAAACACGTGCGAGAGGATGCATCCCGCAGGCTAGTCGAGCAAAAACACGTGCGAGAGGATGCATCCCGCAGGCTAGTCGAGTAAAAACACGTGCGAAAGGATGCATCCCGCAGGCTAGTCGAGCGCAAACACGTGCGAGGTTTTGTGGGATGCGCATGCGCAGGTTTTGTGGGATGCGCATTGCGCAAATTTTTTGGGATGCGCATGCGCAGGTTTTTTTTTGGGATGCGCATGGCTAGTAGAGCAAAAACACGTGCGAGAGGATGCATCCCGCAGGCTAGTCGAGCAAAAACACGTGCGAGAGGATGCATCCCGCAGGCTAGTCGAGTAAAAACACGTGCAAGAGGATGCATCCCGCAGGCTAGTCGAGCACAAACACGTGCGAGGTTTTGTGGGATGCGCATGCGCAGGTTTTGTGGGATGCGCATGCGCAGATTTTTTGGGATGCGCATGCGCAGGTTTTTTGGGATGCGCATGGCTAGTCGAGCAAAAACACGTGCGAGAGGATGCATCCCGCAGGCTAGTCGAGTAAAAACACGTGCGAGGTTTTGTGGGATGCGCATGCGCAGGTTTTTTGGGATGCGCATGCCTAGTCGAGCAAAAACACGTGCGAGAGGATGCATCCCGCAGGCTAGTCGAGTAAAAACACGTGCGAAAGGATGCATCCCGCAGGCTAGTCGAGCACAAACACGTGCGAGGTTTTGTGGGATGCGCATGCGAGGTTTTGTGGGATGCGCATGCGCAGATTTCTTGGGATGCGCATGCGCAGGTTTTTTGGGATGCGCATGGCTAGTCGAGCAAAAACACGTGCGAGAGGATGCATCCCGCAGGCTAGTCGAGTAAAAACACTTGCGAGGTTTCGTGGGATGCGCATGCGCAGGTTTCGTGGGATGCGCATGCGCAGGTTTTTTGGGATGCGCATGGCTAGTCGAGCAAATACACGTGCGAGAGGATGCATCCCGCAGGGTAGTCGAGTAAAAACACGTGCGAGAGGATGCATCCCGCAGGCTAGTCGAGTAAAAACACGTGCGAGAGGATGCATCCCGCAGGCTAGTCGAGTAGAAACACGTGCAAGAGGATGCTTCCCGCAGGCTAGTCGAGTAAAAACACGTGCGAGAGGATGCATCCCGCAGGCTAGTCGAGTAAAAACACGTGCGAGAGGATGCTTCCCGCAGGCTAGTCGAGTAAAAACACGTGCGAGAGGATGCATCCCGCAGGCTAGTCGAGTAAAAACACGTGCGAGAGGATGCTTCCCGCAGGCTAGTCGAGTAAAAACACGTGCGAGAGGATGCATCCCGCATGCTAGTCGAGTAAAAACACGTGCAAGAGGATGCTTCCCGCAGGCTAGTCGAGTAAAAACACGTGCGAGAGGATGCATCCCGCAGGCTAGTCGAGCAAAAACACGTGCGAGAGGATGCATCCCGCAGGCTAGTCGAGCAAAAACACGTGCGAGAGGATGCATCCCGCAGGCTAGTCGAGTAAAAACACGTGCGAGAGGATGCATCCTGCAGGCTAGTCGAGTAAAAACACGTGCGAGAGGATGCATCCCGCAGGCTAGTCGAGTAAAAACACGTGCGAGAGGATGCATCCCGCAGGCTAGTCGAGTAAAAACACTTGCGAGGTTTCGTGGGATGCGCATGCGCAGGTTTCGTGGGATGCGCATGCGCAGGTTTTTTGGGATGCGCATGGCTAGTCGAGCAAATACACGTGCGAGAGGATGCATCCCGCAGGCTAGTCGAGTAAAAACACGTGCAAGAGGATGCTTCCCGCAGGCTAGTCGAGTAAAAACACGTGCGAGAGGATGCATCCCGCAGGCTAGTCGAGTAAAAACACGTGCGAGAGGAAGCGTCCCGCAGGCTAGTCGAGCAAAAACACGTGCGAGAGGATGCATCCCGCAGGCTAGTCGAGCAAAAACACGTGCGAGAGGATGCATCCCGCAGGCTAGTCGAGCAAAAACACGTGCGAGAGGATGCATCCCGCAGTCTAGTCGAGCAAAAACACGTGCGAGAGGATGCATCCCGCAGGCTAGTCGAGCAAAACCACGTGCGAGAGGATGCATCCCGCAGGCTAGTCGAGTAAAAACACGTGCGAGAGGATGCATCCTGCAGGCTAGTCGAGTAAAAACACGAGCGAGAGGATGCATCCCGCAGGCTAGTCGAGTAAAAACACGTGCGAGAGGATGCATCCCGCAGGCTAGTCGAGTAAAAACACGTGCAAGAGGATGCTTCCCGCAGGCTAGTCGAGTAAAAACACGTGCGAGAGGATGCATCCCGCAGGCTAGTCGAGTAAAAACACGTGCGAGAGGATGCTTCCCGCAGGCTAGTCGAGTAAAAACACGTGCGAAAGGATGCATCCCGCAGGCTAGTCGAGCACAAACACGTGCGAGGTTTTGTGGGATGCGCATGCGCAGGTTTTGTGGGATGCGCATGCGCAGATTTTTTGGGATGCGCATGTGCAGGTTTTTTGGGATGCGCATGGCTAGTCGAGCAAAAACACGTGCGAGAGGATGCATCCCGCAGGCTAGTCGAGTGAAAACACGTGCGAGAGGATGCATCCCGCAGGCTAGTCGAGTAAAAACACGTGCGAGGTTTTGTGGGATGCGCATACGCAGGTTTTGTGGGATGCGCATGCGCAGGTTTTTTGGGATGCGCATGCGCAGGTTTTTTGGGATGCGCATGGCTAGTCGAGCAAAAACACGTGCGAGAGGATGCATCCCGCAGGGTAGTCGAGTAAAAACACGTGCGAGAGGATGCATCCCGCAGGCTAGTCGAGTAAAAACACGTGCGAGAGGATGCATCCCGCAGGCTAGTCGAGTAGAAACACGTGCAAGAGGATGCTTCCCGCAGGCTAGTCGAGTAAAAACACGTGCGAGAGGATGCATCCCGCAGGCTAGTCGAGTAAAAACACGTGCGAGAGGATGCTTCCCGCAGGCTAGTCGAGTAAAAACACGTGCGAGAGGATGCTTCCCGCAGGCTAGTCGAGTAAAAACACGTGCGAGAGGATGCATCCCGCATGCTAGTCGAGTAAAAACACGTGCAAGAGGATGCTTCCCGCAGGCTAGTCGAGTAAAAACACGTGCGAGAGGATGCATCCCGCAGGCTAGTCGAGCAAAAACACGTGCGAGAGGATGCATCCCGCAGGCTAGTCGAGCAAAAACACGTGCGAGAGGATGCATCCCGCAGGCTAGTCGAGTAAAAACACGTGCGAGAGGATGCATCCTGCAGGCTAGTCGAGTAAAAACACGTGCGAGAGGATGCATCCCGCAGGCTAGTCGAGTAAAAACACGTGCGAGAGGATGCATCCCGCAGGCTAGTCGAGTAAAAACACTTGCGAGGTTTCGTGGAATGCGCATGCGCAGGTTTCGTGGGATGCGCATGCGCAGGTTTTTTGGGATGCGCATGGCTAGTCGAGCAAATACACGTGCGAGAGGATGCATCCCGCAGGGTAGTCGAGTAAAAACACGTGCGAGAGGATGCATCCCGCAGGCTAGTCGAGTAAAAACACGTGCAAGAGGATGCTTCCCGCAGGCTAGTCGAGTAAAAACACGTGCGAGAGGATGCATCCCGCAGGCTAGTCGAGTAAAAACACGTGCGAGAGGATGCGTCCCGAAGGATAGTCGAGCAAAAACACGTGCGAGAGGATGCATCCCGCAGGCTAGTCGAGCAAAAACACGTGCGAGAGGATGCATCCCGCAGGCTAGTCGAGCAAAAACACGTGCGAGAGGATGCATCCCGCAGTCTAGTCGAGCAAAAACACGTGCGAGAGGATGCATCCCGCAGGCTAGTCGAATAAAAACACGTGCGAGGTTTTGTGGGATGCGCATGCGCAGGTTTTGTGGGATGCGCATGCGCAGGTTTTTTGGGATGCGCATGTGCAGGTTTTTTGGGATGCGCATGGCTAGTCGAGCAAAAACACGTGCGAGAGGATGCATCCCGCAGGCTAGTCGAGTGAAAACACGTGCGAGAGGATGCATCCCGCAGGCTAGTCGAGTAAAAACACGTGCGAGGTTTTGTGGGATGCGCATACGCAGGTTTTGTGGGATGCGCATGCGCAGGTTTTTTGGGATGCGCATGCGCAGGTTTTTTGGGATGCGCATGCGCAGGTTTTTTGGGATGCGCATGGCTAGTCGAGCAAAAACACGTGCGAGAGGATGCATCCCGCAGGGTAGTCGAGTAAAAACACGTGCGAGAGGATGCATCCCGCAGGCTAGTCGAGTAAAAACACGTGCGAGAGGATGCATCCCGCAGGCTAGTCGAGCACAAACACGTGCGAGAGGATGCATCCCGCAGGCTAGTCGAGTAAAAACACGTGCGAAAGGATGCATCCCGCAGGCTAGTCGAGCACAAACACGTGCGAGGTTTTGTGGGATGCGCATGCGCAGGTTTTGTGGGATGCGCATGCGCAGATTTTTTGGATGCGCATGCGCAGGTTTTTTGGGATGCGCATGGCTAGTCGAGCAAAAACACGTGCGAGAGGATGCATCCCGCAGGCTAGTCGAGTAAAAACACGTGCGAGAGGATGCATCCCGCAGGCTAGTCGAGTAAAAACACGTGCGAGAGGATGCATCCCGCAGGCTAGTCGAGTAAAAACACGTGCGAGGTTTTGTGGGATGCGCATGCGCAGGTTTTGTGGGATGCGCATGCGCAGGTTTTGTGGGATGCGCATGCGCAGGTTTTGTGGGATGCGCATGCGCAGGTTTTTTGGGATGCGCATGTGCAGGGTTTTTTGGGATGCGCATGGCTAGTCGAGCAAAAACACGTGCGAGAGGATGCATCCCGCAGGCTAGTCGAGTAAAAACACGTGCGAGAGGATGCGTCCCGCAGGCTAGTCGAGCAAAAACACGTGCGAGAGGATGCATCCCGCAGGCTAGTCGAGCAAAAAACACGTGCGAGAGGATGCATCCCGCAGGCTAGCCGAGCAAAAACACGTGCGAGAGGATGCATCCCGCAGTCTAGTCGAGCAAAAACACGTGCGAGAGGATGCATCCCGCAGGCTAGTCGAGCAAAACCACGTGCGAGAGGATGCATCCCGCAGGCTAGTCGAGTAAAAACACGTGCGAGAGGATGCATCCTGCAGGCTAGTCGAGTAAAAACACGAGCGAGAGGATGCATCCCGCAGGCTAGTCGAGTAAAAACACGTGCGAGAGGATGCATCCCGCAGGCTAGTCGAGTAAAAACACGTGCAAGAGGATGCTTCCCGCAGGCTAGTCGAGTAAAAACACGTGCGAGAGGATGCATCCCGCAGGCTAGTCGAGTAAAAACACGTGCGAGAGGATGCTTCCCGCAGGCTAGTCGAGTAAAAACACGTGCGAAAGGATGCATCCCGCAGGCTAGTCGAGCACAAACACGTGCGAGGTTTTGTGGGATGCGCATGCGCAGGTTTTGTGGGATGCGCATGCGCAGATTTTTTGGGATGCGCATGCGCAGGTTTTTTGGGATGCGCATGGCTAGTCGAGCAAAAACACGTGCGAGAGGATGCATCCCGCAGGCTAGTCGAGTAAAAACACGTGCGAGAGGATGCATCCCGCAGGCTAGTCGAGTAAAAACACGTGCGAGAGGATGCATCCCGCAGGCTAGTGGAGTAAAAACACGTGCGAGAGGATGCATCCCGCAGGCTAGTCGAATAAAAACACGTGCGAGACGATGCATCCCGCAGCCTAGACGAGTAAAAACACGTGCGAGAGGATGCATCCCGCAGGCTAGTCGAGTAAAAACACGTGCGAGAGGATGCATCCCGCAGGCTAGTCGAGTAAAAACACGTGCGAGAGGATGCATCCCGCAGGCTAGTCGAGTAAAAACACGTGCGAGGTTTTGTGGGATGCGCATGCGCAGGTTTTGTGGGATGCGCATGCGCAGGTTTTTTGGGATGCGCATGTGCAGGTTTTTTGGGATGCGCATGGCTAGTCGAGCAAAAACACGTGCGAGAGGATGCATCCCGCAGGCTAGTCGAGTGAAAACACGTGCGAGAGGATGCATCCCGCAGGCTAGTCGAGTAAAAACACGTGCGAGGTTTTGTGGGATGCGCATACGCAGGTTTTGTGGGATGCGCATGCGCAGGTTTTTTGGGATGCGCATGCGCAGGTTTTTTGGGATGCGCATGCGCAGGTTTTTTGGGATGCGCATGGCTAGTCGAGCAAAAACACGTGCGAGAGGATGCATCCCGCAGGGTAGTCGAGTAAAAACACGTGCAAGAGGATGCTTCCCGCAGGCTAGTCGAGTAAAAACACGTGCGAGAGGATGCATCCCGCAGGCTAGTCGAGTAAAAACACGTGCGAGAGGATGCTTCCCGCAGGCTAGTCGAGTAAAAACACGTGCGAGAGGATGCATCCCGCATGCTAGTCGAGTAAAAACACGTGCGAGAGGATGCATCCCGCAGGCTAGTCGAGCAAAAACACGTGCGAGAGGATGCATCCCGCAGGCTAGTCGAGTAAAAACACGTGCGAGAGGATGCATCCTGCAGGCTAGTCGAGTAAAAACACGTGCGAGAGGATGCATCCCGCAGGCTAGTCGAGTAAAAACACGTGCGAGAGGATGCATCCCGCAGGCTAGTCGAGTAAAAACACTTGCGAGGTTTCGTGGGATGCGCATGCGCAGGTTTCGTGGGATGCGCATGCGCAGGTTTTTTGGGATGCGCATGGCTAGTCGAGCAAATACACGTGCGAGAGGATGCATCCCGCAGGGTAGTCGAGTAAAAACACGTGCGAGAGGATGCATCCCGCAGGCTAGTCGAGTAAAAACACGTGCAAGAGGATGCTTCCCGCAGGCTAGTCGAGTAAAAACACGTGCGAGAGGATGCATCCCGCAGGCTAGTCGAGTAAAAACACGTGCGAGAGGATGCGTCCCGCAGGCTAGTCGAGCAAAAACACGTGCGAGAGGATGCATCCCGCAGGCTAGTCGAGCAAAAACACGTGCGAGAGGATGCATCCCGCAGGCTAGTCGAGCAAAAACACGTGCGAGAGGATGCATCCCGCAGTCTAGTCGAGCAAAAACACGTGCGAGAGGATGCATCCCGCAGGCTAGTCGAGCAAAACCACGTGCGAGAGGATGCATCCCGCAGGCTAGTCGAGTAAAAACACGTGCGAGAGGATGCATCCTGCAGGCTAGTCGAGTAAAAACACGAGCGAGAGGATGCATCCCGCAGGCTAGTCGAGTAAAAACACGTGCGAGAGGATGCATCCCGCAGGCTAGTCGAGTAAAAACACGTGCAAGAGGATGCTTCCCGCAGGCTAGTCGAGTAAAAACACGTGCGAGAGGATGCATCCCGCAGGCTAGTCGAGTAAAAACACGTGCGAGAGGATGCTTCCCGCAGGCTAGTCGAGTAAAAACACGTGCGAAAGGATGCATCCCGCAGGCTAGTCGAGCACAAACACGTGCGAGGTTTTGTGGGATGCGCATGCGCAGGTTTTGTGGGATGCGCATGCGCAGATTTTTTGGGATGCGCATGCGCAGGTTTTTTGGGATGCGCATGGCTAGTCGAGCAAAAACACGTGCGAGAGGATGCATCCCGCAGGCTAGTCGAGTAAAAACATGTGCGAGAGGATGCATCCCGCAGGCTAGTCGAGTAAAAACACGTGCGAGAGGATGCATCCCGCAGGCTAGTGGAGTAAAAACACGTGCGAGAGGATGCATCCCGCAGGCTAGTCGAATAAAAACACGTGCGAGACGATGCATCCCGCAGCCTAGACGAGTAAAAACACGTGCGAGAGGATGCATCCCGCAGGCTAGTCGAGTAAAAACACGTGCGAGAGGATGCATCCCGCAGGCTAGTCGAGTAAAAACACGTGCGAGAGGATGCATCCCGCAGGCTAGTCGAGTAAAAACACGTGCGAGGTTTTGTGGGATGCGCATGCGCAGGTTTTTTGGGATGCGCATGTGCAGGTTTTTTGGGATGCGCATGGCTAGTCGAGCAAAAACACGTGCGAGAGGATGCATCCCGCAGGCTAGTCGAGTGAAAACACGTGCGAGAGGATGCATCCCGCAGGCTAGTCGAGTAAAAACACGTGCGAGGTTTTGTGGGATGCGCATACGCAGGTTTTGTGGGATGCGCATGCGCAGGTTTTTTGGGATGCGCATGCGCAGGTTTTTTGGGATGCGCATGGCTAGTCGAGCAAAAACACGTGCGAGAGGATGCATCCCGCAGGGTAGTCGAGTAAAAACACGTGCGAGAGGATGCATCCCGCAGGCTAGTCGAGTAAAAACACGTGCGAGAGGATGCATCCCGCAGGCTAGTCGAGTAGAAACACGTGCAAGAGGATGCTTCCCGCAGGCTAGTCGAGTAAAAACACGTGCGAGAGGATGCATCCCGCAGGCTAGTCGAGTAAAAACACGTGCGAGAGGATGCTTCCCGCAGGCTAGTCGAGTAAAAACACGTGCGAGAGGATGCATCCCGCAGGCTAGTCGAGTAAAAACACGTGCGAGAGGATGCTTCCCGCAGGCTAGTCGAGCAAAAACACGTGCGAGAGGATGCATCCCGCAGGCTAGTCGAGCAAAAACACGTGCGAGAGGATGCATCCCGCAGGCTAGTCGAGTAAAAACACGTGCGAGAGGATGCATCCTGCAGGCTAGTCGAGTAAAAACACGTGCGAGAGGATGCATCCCGCAGGCTAGTCGAGTAAAAACACGTGCGAGAGGATGCATCCCGCAGGCTAGTCGAGTAAAAACACTTGCGAGGTTTCGTGGAATGCGCATGCGCAGGTTTCGTGGGATGCGCATGCGCAGGTTTTTTGGGATGCGCATGGCTAGTCGAGCAAATACACGTGCGAGAGTATGCATCCCGCAGGGTAGTCGAGTAAAAACACGTGCGAGAGGATGCATCCCGCAGGCTAGTCGAGTAAAAACACGTGCAAGAGGATGCTTCCCGCAGGCTAGTCGAGTAAAAACACGTGCGAGAGGATGCATCCCGCAGGCTAGTCGAGTAAAAACACGTGCGAGAGGATGCGTCCCGAAGGCTAGTCGAGTAAAAACACGTGCGAGAGGATGCATCCCGCAGGCTAGTCGAGTAAAAACACGTGCGAGAGGATGCGTCCCGAAGGCTAGTCGAGCAAAAACACGTGCGAGAGGATGCATCCCGCAGGCTAGTCGAGCAAAAACACGTGCGAGAGGATGCATCCCGCAGGCTAGTCGAGCAAAAACACGTGCGAGAGGATGCATCCCGCAGTCTAGTCGAGCAAAAACACGTGCGAGAGGATGCATCCCGCAGGCTAGTCGAGAAAAACCACGTGCGAGAGGATGCATCCCGCAGGCTAGTCGAGTAAAAACACGTGCGAGAGGATGCATCCCGCAGGGTAGTCGAGTAAAAACACGTTCGAGAGGATGCATCCCGCAGGCTAGTCGAGTAAAAACACGTGCGAGAGGATGCATCCCGCAGGCTAGTCGAGTAAAAACACGTGCGAGAGGATGCATCCCGCAGGCTAGTCGAGTAAAAACACGTGCGAGGTTTTGTGGGATGCGCATGCGCAGGTTTTGTGGGATGCGCATGCGCAGGTTTTTTGGGATGCGCATGTGCAGGTTTTTTGGGATGCGCATGGCTAGTCGAGCAAAAACACGTGCGAGAGGATGCATCCCGCAGGCTAGTCGAGTGAAAACACGTGCGAGAGGATGCATCCCGCAGGCTAGTCGAGTAAAAACACGTGCGAGGTTTTGTGGGATGCGCATACGCAGGTTTTGTGGGATGCGCATGCGCAGGTTTTTTGGGATGCGCATGCGCAGGTTTTTTGGGATGCGCATGAGCAGGTTTTTTGGGATGCGCATGGCTAGTCGAGCAAAAACACGTGCGAGAGGATGCATCCCGCAGGGTAGTCGAGTAAAAACACGTGCGAGAGGATGCATCCCGCAGGCTAGTCGAGTAAAAACACGTGCGAGAGGATGCATCCCGCAGGCTAGTCGAGCACAAACACGTGCGAGAGGATGCATCCCGCAGGCTAGTCGAGTAAAAACACGTGCGAAAGGATGCATCCCGCAGGCTAGTCGAGCACAAACACGTGCGAGGTTTTGTGGGATGCGCATGCGCAGGTTTTTTGGGATGCGCATGGCTAGTCGAGCAAATACACGTGCGAGAGAATGCATCCCGCAGGCTAGTCGAGTAAAAACACGTGCAAGAGGATGCTTCCCGCAGGCTAGTCGAGTAAAAACACGTGCGAGAGGATGCATCCCGCAGGCTAGTCGAGTAAAAACACGTGCGAGAGGAAGCGTCCCGCAGGCTAGTCGAGCAAAAACACGTGCGAGAGGATGCATCCCGCAGGCTAGTCGAGCAAAAACACGTGCGAGAGGATGCATCCCGCAGGCTAGTCGAGCAAAAACACGTGCGAGAGGATGCATCCCGCAGTCTAGTCGAGCAAAAACACGTGCGAGAGGATGCATCCCGCAGGCTAGTCGAGCAAAACCACGTGCGAGAGGATGCATCCCGCAGGCTAGTCGAGTAAAAACACGTGCGAGAGGATGCATCCTGCAGGCTAGTCGAGTAAAAACACGAGCGAGAGGATGCATCCCGCAGGCTAGTCGAGTAAAAACACGTGCGAGAGGATGCATCCCGCAGGCTAGTCGAGTAAAAACACGTGCAAGAGGATGCTTCCCGCAGGCTAGTCGAGTAAAAACACGTGCGAGAGGATGCATCCCGCAGGCTAGTCGAGTAAAAACACGTGCGAGAGGATGCTTCCCGCAGGCTAGTCGAGTAAAAACACGTGCGAAAGGATGCATCCCGCAGGCTAGTCGAGCACAAACACGTGCGAGGTTTTGTGGGATGCGCATGCGCAGGTTTTTTGGGATGCGCATGGCTAGTCGAGCAAAAACACGTGCGAGAGGATGCATCCCGCAGGCTAGTCGAGTAAAAACACGTGCGAGAGGATGCATCCCGCAGGCTAGTCGAGTAAAAACACGTGCGAGAGGATGCATCCCGCAGGCTAGTGGAGTAAAAACACGTGCGAGAGGATGCATCCCGCAGGCTAGTCGAATAAAAACACGTGCGAGACGATGCATCCCGCAGCCTAGACGAGTAAAAACACGTGCGAGAGGATGCATCCCGCAGGCTAGTCGAGTAAAAACACGTGCGAGAGGATGCATCCCGCAGGCTAGTCGAGTAAAAACACGTGCGAGAGGATGCATCCCGCAGGCTAGTCGAGTAAAAACACGTGCGAGGTTTTGTGGGATGCGCATGCGCAGGTTTTGTGGGATGCGCATGCGCAGGTTTTTTGGGATGCGCATGTGCAGGTTTTTTGGGATGCGCATGGCTAGTCGAGCAAAAACACGTGCGAGAGGATGCATCCCGCAGGCTAGTCGAGTGAAAACACGTGCGAGAGGATGCATCCCGCAGGCTAGTCGAGTAAAAACACGTGCGAGGTTTTGTGGGATGCGCATACGCAGGTTTTGTGGGATGCGCATGCGCAGGTTTTTTGGGATGCGCATGCGCAGGTTTTTTGGGATGCGCATGGCTAGTCGAGCAAAAACACGTGCGAGAGGATGCATCCCGCAGGGTAGTCGAGTAAAAACACGTGCGAGAGGATGCATCCCGCAGGCTAGTCGAGTAAAAACACGTGCGAGAGGATGCATCCCGCAGGCTAGTCGAGTAGAAACACGTGCAAGAGGATGCTTCCCGCAGGCTAGTCGAGTAAAAACACGTGCGAGAGGATGCATCCCGCAGGCTAGTCGAGTAAAAACACGTGCGAGAGGATGCTTCCCGCAGGCTAGTCGAGTAAAAACACGTGCGAGAGGATGCATCCCGCAGGCTAGTCGAGTAAAAACACGTGCGAGAGGATGCTTCCCGCAGGCTAGTCGAGTAAAAACACGTGCGAGAGGATGCATCCCGCATGCTAGTCGAGTAAAAACACGTGCAAGAGGATGCTTCCCGCAGGCTAGTCGAGTAAAAACACGTGCGAGAGGATGCATCCCGCAGGCTAGTCGAGCAAAAACACGTGCGAGAGGATGCATCCCGCAGGCTAGTCGAGCAAAAACACGTGCGAGAGGATGCATCCCGCAGGCTAGTCGAGTAAAAACACGTGCGAGAGGATGCATCCTGCAGGCTAGTCGAGTAAAAACACGTGCGAGAGGATGCATCCCGCAGGCTAGTCGAGTAAAAACACGTGCGAGAGGATGCATCCCGCAGGCTAGTCGAGTAAAAACACTTGCGAGGTTTCGTGGAATGCGCATGCGCAGGTTTCGTGGGATGCGCATGCGCAGGTTTTTTGGGATGCGCATGGCTAGTCGAGCAAATACACGTGCGAGAGGATGCATCCCGCAGGGTAGTCGAGTAAAAACACGTGCGAGAGGATGCATCCCGCAGGCTAGTCGAGTAAAAACACGTGCAAGAGGATGCTTCCCGCAGGCTAGTCGAGTAAAAACACGTGCGAGAGGATGCATCCCGCAGGCTAGTCGAGTAAAAACACGTGCGAGAGGATGCGTCCCGAAGGCTAGTCGAGCAAAAACACGTGCGAGAGGATGCATCCGCAGGCTAGTCGAGCAAAAACACGTGCGAGAGGATGCATCCCGCAGGCCAGTCGAGCAAAAACACGTGCGAGAGGATGCATCCCGCAGTCTAGTCGAGCAAAAACACGTGCGAGAGGATGCATCCCGCAGGCTAGTCGAATAAAAACACGTGCGAGGTTTTGTGGGATGCGCATGCGCAGGTTTTGTGGGATGCGCATGCGCAGGTTTTTTGGGATGCGCATGTGCAGGTTTTTTGGGATGCGCATGGCTAGTCGAGCAAAAACACGTGCGAGAGGATGCATCCCGCAGGCTAGTCGAGTGAAAACACGTGCGAGAGGATGCATCCCGCAGGCTAGTCGAGTAAAAACACGTGCGAGGTTTTGTGGGATGCGCATACGCAGGTTTTGTGGGATGCGCATGCGCAGGTTTTTTGGGATGCGCATGCGCAGGTTTTTTGGGATGCGCATGCGCAGGTTTTTTGGGATGCGCATGGCTAGTCGAGCAAAAACACGTGCGAGAGGATGCATCCCGCAGGGTAGTCGAGTAAAAACACGTGCGAGAGGATGCATCCCGCAGGCTAGTCGAGTAAAAACACGTGCGAGAGGATGCATCCCGCAGCTAGTCGAGCACAAACACGTGCGAGAGGATGCATCCCGCAGGCTAGTCGAGTAAAAACACGTGCGAAAGGATGCATCCGCAGGCTAGTCGAGCACAAACACGTGCGAGGTTTTGTGGGATGCGCATGCGCAGGTTTTGTGGGATGCGCATGCGCAGATTTTTTGGGATGCGCATGCGCAGGTTTTTTGGGATGCGCATGGCTAGTCGAGCAAAAACACGTGCGAGAGGATGCATCCCGCAGGCTAGTCGAGTAAAAACACGTGCGAGAGGATGCATCCCGCAGGCTAGTCGAGTAAAAACACGTGCGAGAGGATGCATCCCGCAGGCTAGTCGAGTAAAAACACGTGCGAGGTTTTGTGGGATGCGCATGCGCAGGTTTTGTGGGATGCGCATGCGCAGGTTTTGTGGGATGCGCATGCGCAGGTTTTTTGGGATGCGCATGTGCAGGTTTTTTGGGATGCGCATGGCTAGTCGAGCAAAAACACGTGCGAGAGGATGCATCCCGCAGGCTAGTCGAGTAAAAACACGTGCGAGAGGATGCGTCCCGCAGGCTAGTCGAGCAAAAACACGTGCGAGAGGATGCATCCCGCAGGCTAGTCGAGCAAAAAACACGTGCGAGAGGATGCATCCCGCAGGCTAGTCGAGCAAAAACACGTGCGAGAGGATGCATCCCGCAGTCTAGTCGAGCAAAAACACGTGCGAGAGGATGCATCCCGCAGGCTAGTCGAGCAAAACCACGTGCGAGAGGATGCATCCCGCAGGCTAGTCGAGTAAAAACACGTGCGAGAGGATGCATCCTGCAGGCTAGTCGAGTAAAAACACGAGCGAGAGGATGCATCCCGCAGGCTAGTCGAGTAAAAACACGTGCGAGAGGATGCATCCCGCAGGCTAGTCGAGTAAAAACACGTGCAAGAGGATGCTTCCCGCAGGCTAGTCGAGTAAAAACACGTGCGAGAGGATGCATCCCGCAGGCTAGTCGAGTAAAAACACGTGCGAGAGGATGCTTCCCGCAGGCTAGTCGAGTAAAAACACGTGCGAAAGGATGCATCCCGCAGGCTAGTCGAGCACAAACACGTGCGAGGTTTTGTGGGATGCGCATGCGCAGGTTTTGTGGGATGCGCATGCGCAGATTTTTTGGGATGCGCATGCGCAGGTTTTTTGGGATGCGCATGGCTAGTCGAGCAAAAACACGTGCGAGAGGATGCATCCCGCAGGCTAGTCGAGTAAAAACACGTGCGAGAGGATGCATCCCGCAGGCTAGTCGAGTAAAAACACGTGCGAGGTTTTGTGGGATGCGCATGCGCAGGTTTTGTGGATGCGCATGCGCAGGTTTTTTGGGATGCGCATGTGCAGGTTTTTTGGGATGCGCATGGCTAGTCGAGCAAAAACACGTGCGAGAGGATGCATCCCGCAGGCTAGTCGAGTGAAAACACGTGCGAGAGGATGCATCCCGCAGGCTAGTCGAGTAAAAACACGTGCGAGGTTTTGTGGGATGCGCATACGCAGGTTTTGTGGGATGCGCATGCGCAGGTTTTTTGGATGCGCATGCGCAGGTTTTTTGGGATGCGCATGCGCAGGTTTTTTGGGATGCGCATGGCTAGTCGAGCAAAAACACGTGCGAGAGGATGCATCCCGCAGGGTAGTCGAGTAAAAACACGTGCGAGAGGATGCATCCCGCAGGCTAGTCGAGTAAAAACACGTGCGAGAGGATGCATCCCGCAGGCTAGTCGAGCACAAACACGTGCGAGAGGATGCATCCCGCAGGCTAGTCGAGTAAAAACACGTGCGAAAGGATGCATCCCGCAGGCTAGTCGAGCACAAACACGTGCGAGGTTTTGTGGGATGCGCATGCGCAGGTTTTGTGGGATGCGCATGCGCAGATTTTTTGGGATGCGCATGCGCAGGTTTTTTGGGATGCGCATGGCTAGTCGAGCAAAAACACGTGCGAGAGGATGCATCCCGCAGGCTAGTCGAGTAAAAACACGTGCGAGAGGATGCATCCCGCAGGCTAGTCGAGTAAAAACACGTGCGAGAGGATGCATCCCGCAGGCTAGTCGAGTAAAAACACGTGCGAGGTTTTGTGGGATGCGCATGCGCAGGTTTTGTGGGATGCGCATGCGCAGGTTTTGTGGGATGCGCATGCGCAGGTTTTTTGGGATGCGCATGTGCAGGTTTTTTGGGATGCGCATGGCTAGTCGAGCAAAAACACGTGCGAGAGGATGCATCCCGCAGGCTAGTCGAGTAAAAACACGTGCGAGAGGATGCGTCCCGCAGGCTAGTCGAGCAAAAACACGTGCGAGAGGATGCATCCCGCAGGCTAGTCGAGCAAAAAACACGTGCGAGAGGATGCATCCCGCAGGCTAGTCGAGCAAAAAACACGTGCGAGAGGATGCATCCCGCAGTCTAGTCGAGCAAAAACACGTGCGAGAGGATGCATCCCGCAGGCTAGTCGAGCAAAACCACGTGCGAGAGGATGCATCCCGCAGGCTAGTCGAGTAAAAACACGTGCGAGAGGATGCATCCTGCAGGCTAGTCGAGTAAAAACACGAGCGAGAGGATGCATCCCGCAGGCTAGTCGAGTAAAAACACGTGCGAGAGGATGCATCCCGCAGGCTAGTCGAGTAAAAACACGTGCAAGAGGATGCTTCCCGCAGGCTAGTCGAGTAAAAACACGTGCGAGAG